>NC_052357.1:88559578-88688610 GCF_009727055.1 Benincasa hispida
ATAATAAAATAATATGTTATGCAAAACTTCAATGTCAGCGCAAGGGAAAATTTCAAAACTGTTCCCAACCTGATAAGAGTTTAGTTATGAAAGGAGCCTGCTCGTAGTTGAATGTTCGTATGACACCCGTAGGAGCAAGCTAAAACGAAGATGGCTTTCCAAGTACAATGTAGTATAAATAAAAAGAGAAAAATAAAAGAATGCAAGGGACAACTCCTCTAAGTATCATGAGTTAAAGTTGAAATTGGCGTACAACCGTAGTTGGATGTTCGCATGATACCCGTGGGGACAAGCCAAAACGAATAGTGTAACCATGATCAACAGTCTCTAAGTAAATAAATGACACAAAGTTTTACTCACTGCATATAGATACATCAAGTTGTTTTGATAAAAAAGGAAAAATTCTATTTTGAATACTAGAAAAGTGTCTTTGAGCAGAATTTTGTTACATAGAAGAATAAAGTAGAGATTGCTAAGAATTAGCAAGAATAGAAGGAAAGTGCGATGTCAGGTAATGTGCCTAAGTGTGACATTCGGAGCAACCAATTATCGCAGAAATATAGGATAGGAATGAAGCATGATTGCCTTGGTAGAAGATATGCTTGAGGACAAGCATATATCTAAATTTGGGGGTGTGATAACTTGTAGAAATACAAGTTATTTATGTCACCTTATCTAGATATTACGGCCAAAAGTTAGTAATTATGCACCAATTGTATGAAAATTAGCCTAGTATTGCAATAATTATAAATGTTTGCGATTACACCCATTAACACCAAAAAGATGGAAGACAAGCCTTACTCTGTTTTGTAGGAGACCAAGTCACCGCTTGCGCTCAAGGCTCACGAGAGACTAATCAACACATCTCTGTCACATTGCGCCCGTTAATTAACCATGAAGAGACGATTACTGTAGTGATGGCACAATGTGACAGTCGGTCCAAAGCTATGCTTCAACCGCATGCGGTAATAAAAACAAACACCACATGCGAACCTATGATCGAAAGATGCAGCTGAGCAACGCAAGAGTAGAGGATTGAGACACGTGTACAACTAACGATTGTGCATAATTGATGGTCTGATTGTATAACAGAAGGAATAATATCCCTCCATCTTCAGAATTACCATAACAATCAAGTGGGGACCACAAGGCCGGAGTCAAAGATCTGAACTTATGAATACCCCATTGATTTCAGAGAAAAGGTATGCTACTTGATACGGGGCTAAGTGCTGCGAGATTATAGAGAGAAAAGGCTGAGCTGAGTGCTTAAGAGAAGAAATCCGGGAAGAATAAGAGATTAGGCCGAGAGGTGAATCTCAGATCCAACCTGCTATACATCCGATCGGAAACTCTGTGCAAAGATCCCTGCTATCGGTGGAGCAAGTCTGAGAGGGAAGCTCTTCCTGCCATCAAATCCATCATATCTGGCAAGCAGATCTCCATCAAGTCTGTGCCAAGACATTGGCACTTATTTGTATCTGTCCTATCTCTCTTTCATTGTGTATTTCATGTTTTCTTTATCTCTTCATTCACACACCATGTATCAAACGCTTAGTAGAACTATTAAATGTTTCGATAGATTCCATTTACCATTTTTTGTCTATTTTCGTTCACCTATCAATCACTTTTTTCATGATGTCTTCTTAATCCCCTGATGAGCAATATGAATCACTAAGAACTTAATCTATATTAAAAGATATAAGATACGTTTAGCTAAAGTATGCTAGACGGTATCTTCACCTGTGAGAGCAGAAGTGAAGATGTCATTTTGATCTCGAAAGAAGGTCAGAAGAGTGCGTTAACTAAAGCGAGTAGTACTTCCAGACATGGAAACAACCTTGCGTTCATTACGTTAGTCTCTATTTCACCACAGACATGTGGGAGCTTGGCCGATCACTGAGAGGTGTACGCCAAGAGAAGAGTGGAACAGTATTTGTTGCTTCAATACGATTAAAAACTTGCATTGTTTATATTATTTGTCTTTCTCTTTCTATTCTGTTCATAAGACTGGTCGCCACATCCCACGTTTTTGCATAACTTTCATAGCCAGCCTTAATCCCAGCATCTTGTACATGAAGTCTGTATCTTGTAACATCTAGCTTAGGTTTACTGTATTTTTATGTTTTATCGCATCTTTACTGCTTTCCTTTATTTTATTGCAATTTATATACTTGTACAAACTCATTTTTAAAGATTGAAAACCTGGTCGCATATACCATGAACATACCACAATAACCTAAACCATTTCCCGTGTTCGACCTCGGATCACACCGAGAAACTTGCGGTGGAATTACACTTGGTTCTATCGTAAGGAAAATTGTGACAACACATGGCATACTACATGAACATCCATAATTAACACATAACTAGAAGTAGTATCGCATCATTGTGAGCACTTTATATCATACATCCAAATCCGTTACACCTTCGTGCAGTCAAAATGGAAGGGTCTGATATATTCAAGATCACAAAGTACTGCAGTTTGCACACATGTTCCATTGGAATTTTGAATTACGACCATAGACAAGCAACTACTACGGTCGTTGGTCAGCTCATAAAAGATAAGTTCATGGGAATAGGACGTATTTATAAACCTTGTCATATCGTTGAGGATATGAGGAGAGATTATGGCGTGAACATAAGTTATGATAAAGCGTGGCATGCAAGGGAAGCCGCGTATGATCTCACTAGCGGTACTCCGGAATACTCATACTCCATACTATATACTTATGGAGAAACGCTAAAAATAGAGAATCCAGGTACAGTCTTTGAGATCGAACTTGAAGATGAGGTGCATTTCAAGTATATGTTTATGGCATTAGGGCCTTATATTAGAGGTTTCACAAGCTGTCGGCCTTGTATTATTGTTAATGGGTCGTACTTGCAAGGAAAATACAAAGGCACCATGTTGATTGTGGTTTCTATGGATGGGAACAATCAATTATACCCACTAGCATATGCAATAATGGACAATGAAACCAATCGATCATGGAAATGGTTTATGTCAAACTTGAAATGCAGTATCGGAGAACCCGATAATCTGGTGTTTGTGTCTGATTAGATGGTATCAATCAACAATGTTATTCATGCATTTTTTCCCACAACATTTCATGGATTGTGCACATGGCATATAGAATAAAATTTGGTTACAAACATTAAGGATAGCACAGTCGTTGGGATATTTAGAGATTTAACAAGAGCATTTCGCATGACAGAGTTCCAGACAAAATGAGACGAACTTCGTAGTTTTAGAGACAGTATTGTCACGAAATATTTGGAAGACATCGGTCTTCAGAGGTAGGCACGGGGTTACCAAATAGAACGAAGATATGATAACATGACATCCAACAGTGTAGAGTGTTTCAATTCCTTAACTAAAGAGTATCGACTATTGCTCATAGTATGCTTAATTGAACATGTTAGAGGAATGCTCCAATCGTGGGTCTACGAACGGAGGAATTACTGGGCATCTCGAATGACATTGCACTCTGACTTCTGTGAAACCAGATTGGCAAGTGAGGCTGATAAGGGCAGACGATATCGAGTGGAGCCTATTGATTGTTATCAGGTGCATGTGCGAAATAATCGATTGGACGGTATTGTCAATCTTCACACGAAGGAATGCACGTGTAAGGAATTCGACTCACTTGGTATCCTGTGTTTGCATGCCATTGTTGCTGCCAAGGAAAGAAATATACCCATCCACAGTCTTTGTAGTCGATTTTATATAGTGGACTCTCTAATGACTACGTATGCGGAGCCTATAAATCCACTTGGTCACATATCTGAATGGAAAAGACCTCCTGGATATGTAGAAAAGATTATCCTTCCTCCAAAGTTTATGCCACAAACCGGGCGATGGAGAGTGAAAAGAATACTATCCAGAGGAGAATTTCGCAGACAAATGAAATGTGGTCGATGTGGGAATTATGGGCATAACCGCCAAAATTGTATCGAACCGCTTACAACCGTGCGACATGCTGAAAATGCCAGAGACCAAGACACAAACACCCCTCATCTAGTTTAGTTTGTAACTAACTTGTAACATTTCATTTGTTATAAATACCATTGATCCGTTTTTCATACATCATACTTATAACATACTTCATAGTTTTTCATACTTGTAACATACTTCATATTTTTTCATACTTCATACTTGTAACACTTCATACTTCATATTTTCATCTTGTAAACAAAAAATAATAACAAGTTGAAGTATTTCTATAATAGAAATCTTCATACTCTCTCAATCTTCATACTTGTAACAAAAAACAATAACTTCATACTCTTTCAATCTTGCTCCCTCTCAAAATCTCGCTCTCTCTCAACATCTCGCTCTCTCAATGTTTGAACTTTGAACCTTGAACCATATAATGTTCTACATACCATCGATACAATGAAAAGAGTAGTAGCTCAATTATGCATGCTCTAATAAAATTCTGATATTGAACTTTGAACTTTGAACTTACATAAAAAATACATGTTCAATTATACAATGAAAATAGCAGTAGCACCATTATACATAAAAAATGCATGTTTCGATAAATTTATGATATTGAACTTGGAACTTTGAACTTACATAAAAAATACATGTTCAATTATACAATAAAAAGAGCAATAGCTTTATTATACATAAAAAATAAATGTTTTTACATAAATAAAAAATACAATAAAAAATACATGTTCTATACACATAAAATATGGAGTGTTTGCCTATAGTTGACAAACTAACTGCATCCTATATTCACTCATCTTCTCCTGAGTGATTACGGATGGATCAGCACCAATCCCCAGGTGTTCTAGTAATTTGATTGCGAAGATGCCGCAATCAAGCGACCTGTGTTGTATGTCGACGTTCATAGGTTGCGAGATTTTCCAACTGGCTGTGGATAAGTCCGACTTTGAACGATCCACATCACAGTAGTGAAGTAGGGATTATACTGTGACCGTCAATGGCTCTAGCCAATTTACCAGCTTTGTCGTTGGTGTGTATGACGAAAGTGAATCGAACACGAACATGTGGCCTCTGTTAATGTCCATTGCAAGGACCATCCAGTGGTCACTGATATTCATCGCCGTATAAACAAAATCCACATCTGCCCATTTGACATCCGAATTTACCGGTGACGTAGTCTTTATATGTGTCTTTATCTTCCCATGCTAGGGCAGCTTCTAGAAGTGTCTTATTCTTTATTCGTTTAAATACCCCACCACGAGCATTAAGGTGACTCTGTCAAATAAAATGAGAAGTTAATTAACAAAATATAATGAGAAGTTAAGAAACAAAATATCAAAATTTATCGTTACACCAATTGGCAAGATGGTGAACTTGTGCATGCACATGTCGGGTCGGGTATAAAATTTTTATTTCATAAAATAAAATAAAGTATTTATAGTCTGCACAAAAAATTACTATGTCAGTAAAAGTACAAGATAGCCAACATGTAAATAAGTAAAGACTAGGAAACTTACATCGCACTCGACCAACGAATTCGGGGTAATCAATTCCTTGAAGAATTGTTTGGCGACTGGTTTAAAGGAGTTCTTTTGAACCTCGTTGTCCGTATTGTCATCCGAGATCCAGCCCATCATTTCTATAAGGATATTGTGTGGAACATCATGTGCTATGTTATATGTGACGATTACTCTGGATAGTGACGTAGCTACACCTGGGAGAGGATGCTTAACCACACTTTTCTTATTTACTTGAGCTGGGAGTGTATATTTATCAATAGGTTTTCTCTTACAACTAATTCTTCGAGATTCCTACATAAACAGATAACAAAATGTTACTTATCAAGAAATATAAAAATATAAACAAAGATTACTGATTATTTGACCAGTGTAACTCCTTCTGTGGTCGTAACAATCCCAAAAGTGTCGGCCTCTAGGATGCCAGACATGTCAGCCTCTATATGTGGCATGGTGAGTAAGGCAGACATGTCGGGCTCTGTTTGTAGGATGTCAGCCTTTATAGGTTCGACATCAATTGGTGATGTCATGGTGGTATCGGGTTGTAGAGGGGGGTGGGAGTAGGTGAAGTGGTGGTATCGAACTGTAGAGGGGGGATGAGAGTGTCAGAGGTAGTTGCATTATTGGTATCGGGATCTCGAGATGGGATGGGTGACCTGGTCGTCTCCTCATTCACCGTGGAACCCTTTAACTAGTAAAGTAAAATGATAAGTTCATGAACATGTAAAAACTAAACACATAAAGACATAAAATGATAGTAAATGCAAACCTTGCACATGTTGGGATTGGTGTCCTAATTCTCCCGGAGTCTCGTTGTTTTATAAAGATACACATTGTTCAATGAATAAAATAAGTGTTATTTAATTCTGACGTTTACTCATATCAAATAAACAAATCTTCTTGGTTATCTTATGTAAACTTAAGCATGTATATGTGATAAACAAGTGGATCATGCCTTAAAAGATAACCTAAATCGATATGTAGTATAAGGATTAAGGTGAGATACCTGATCCTGGTGACACTACGGATACGACCCGCTTTGTAGAGGTTTGCAAGTGTTGTAAACTACTACAGATGGTAGATCTTGACCATTCGTGTGGAGATGTGGAGCAGGGGTGTCCTATACAAAGAGTTTGTATAAGATTTAGACCAACGAGATGACTAGACTTTGTATATAAAGGCGTTTGATACTAGAGACTTGCATCTCACCTAAACAACCATAGGTGACACGACGTCAATCTCGAATGTTTTGAAGCCTTTGAGGGCGGTTCTTTGATTAGTATGGGTGAGAGTGGCAAGATTGCCAACTCAACATGCCTACCTTTTTGGGAACTTGTCTGATCTGGGAGCTGGGAACTCAATCCACAAGATGGAATTTACTCATTTCCCGAAACAGGGATAAGTAGAGAGATTGCTCCCTTAAGGGCTGATTCCGGGGCTTGAACATAATGGCCACTACTTCTCTTTGGAAGAGAAGACTCAGTCATAGTAAAACTATGACTTATGTTCATTAGAGGGATCAGTGGTACTTAAGAAGACAGATGTAACTACAGGGGCATAACGATTATTGGCCCAGCTGTATTTACGAGCGATCTGTGAAGGGTTATCGCACTGTTGATTAGTTAAGATGGACACATAATATATCTGTAGTAAGGAGAGTTCAACTGTCGATCTTTAGTGGAGTGCCTGGCAGTTAACGGATGGTGGATCCCGTGACTAAAGAGTTTAGTCAGTTATTCACGTAACGTTGGAGCTTCAGAGCTACAGGTTCATGAGGTTCCCTTGGTAGCTTGGATTCTGTTGAGGATCAGTTCTTGGTATTGATTTGAAATGTTCAAATTGACAAGAGGTATTTTGATTATATATGATATAATTGGTATGATGTATAAGATACATCTAGTGGAGGATTGATGTAAATGAAATTTACATTAAGTACCATGGAATAGAGATAAAATATGGTTTATATGTTTCATGAGATGAAATATTCAAACTATAGGATATGAATATAGTAAATAAGTTGGTTATCATTTATGTTATATAATAATATTAATTATTAGATAATTAATTATTTTCTTTTTAAATAATCAAAGTAGTGGTGGTATGGATCATGGTAACCGTGAATTTAAAAGGAAAGTGGTTTCCTATTTTGAAAAAATAAGTTTTTACAAACAGTTGAAAAGGTTTTTGTTTTTTCTCTTGCGAAAAAGAAACTCACGAAGTCGCCAAGTAATAACAGATTTACTAAACGACGGCTGGGCGAGCTAAGCGATCATGCAGGTGCAAGCTAAACGATTGTGCAGTGTTTACTAAATGATCGAATAGCTTTGTTAGACGATCGCTGGCCCAAGGTAAACGATCATGTAGAGTCTGTAGGCGACAGACAGCGATAAATATCGCATAGCTTTTGCTAGACGATCGCATAACTTTATCTAAACGATTGGGCATCGACCTATACGATAGGTCTCCACCATCTCCCACTTGCCCAGTCGTGTATACGATCTGTGTTTCCTTCGCTCGTCTGCCTCATACCAAGTTTGAACAGAGCCCACCCTCTGGATTCCACATCGAGAATACCAAGGTTGCCTTGTTGGTGGTGTCAGACTCAATTCGACACTGTCGAGGTGTTCTGGAGGCCGTTCGTGGTACTTGGAGAAGTCCGTTCGTGTTGCGGAGGAGTTCGTGACTAAGGAGATCGTTGAGGACGAGCGCGAGTGTTTGTGCTGTGTTGCGGTTGTGTAGATCGAGTGTTCGTGGTCGCTATTGTTCGAGCGGTCACGCAACGGAGTGTGAGACGCTTCTGCCTATGTGCTTAGAGTTTTACTCTCTGTTCCTTTGTTTATTACATGTTGTTTTTTATATTGTATGAATTGCTAATTGTTTGTTTTGAAGTCGATGTAAATATATGTTGATTTCATGATTGTAATTTGAAATAGTCTTATTCTGCTGCTCATGAAAATCTCAATTTCGATTTCCTTCAGCACATAGACTGCAACAGTGACAGGTGGCCGACAATTTCCCTTTCATGTCCGTCATGTTTTCCTCATACTGGATTCACGACTATCTAAACCCGATATATGGTTATCCAACCTTGATAGTGAGCTGTCAATGGTCCGCAGGTACGAATAAATAGACTTGTCGGATTGGCTCCTTCTCTGCAGCGGGCAGCACACTCAGGACCACTCCTCATCCACCAGGTCGCTCTCTATGGGAATCCGCAAGTTAGGCATCAAAGTTGGTTCAACTCGTCCTCATCGCGTACGTCCCTCATCACATCATGGAACGTATCATCACTAGGTGTGTATGTCCCTCCTTCCACCCTTCCATATTCAGCATCCTTGTACTTAGAATGCTCGTTCATCCCCTCCCTCCACCCTGACAACTTCATCATTGTCATCTCCACGATGATCATCATCGTCACTTTCACTTTCAGGACTACCCTCATCACTAGTCGATCTATTGCCACTTTTAGAACTATCATCATCCGCACTTAGATCAAATATAGGTCAGTCATCCACTGGGATATCCCTAAACTCCTTCTCAGTATCTGACATGACAGTACCCTCTTTAACCTTTATCTGCATTAACAACTTGGTAAACTGGTTAGTTTCAATTTAACAACTAGATAAACATATTATGCATAGAGTAAACGGATATTGCTAGACTCGAATATCTCTCTCTCGAGTACTTTGAAGGACACTGAGTGAGAGCATGACCATTGTAATATACGGGGCAAAGCCACCTTGCTCCTTCACTCCGCAATGTTCCTAGTTATCGATGAAGTTAGGATCTCGTACGTCTATAACTAAATAAAATTTAAAATATATTAAGAACAATAGTAATGTTAAATCAAACAACACGATTATTATGTTAAGCAAATTTACCTGGAACGCTTGTGGAAATCCACGTAAAGAGTACTTCACCACGTAATTTTTATTTCCTTTGACCCTCGTCTTGTATAGACTGCTCTTATCACTCAACGCATTCTTTAGGGCATCCAATGTCCTCTCCCAAAGAATGGTACCCCAATCAAGATTGTTGTAGTACTCTAAGTTTTGAACGTCCTTAAAATGTTTGAGGTCCACTGCATTTTTTTGTTTGTTTTTCCCCATCATTGCGACCTCAGTATAGTAAACTGTGATCTTCACAGCATCATCATCATTTTCAAACTCCAAGTCCTTGTATTTTTCTTCAAGTTGATAGAGATGTAAGGTGTCCTTTGTCACTCGATTACCAAAATACTTGATAGCAAGTTCATACGAGGACTACTGGTTCTGATCAACTTGTGTTGGGGATTGCCACTAACTAGTCATCAACAAAAAAATCACCCTTCGAAAAAGTGACAATCTTTCCACAAACAGAGAATGACATTGAGTCTGATCTCGTCCTCTTCACCTCTCACAACAACATGTGATGGATAATTGGGCTGTTAAACACCATGTCAACGTCTATAAAGTGCCAAAAAACTGTTCTCTTGAACATGTCCAACTGCCTTAGCGTAAGCTTCTCTTTCACAATCTTGTTTGCATTAGTAATGTGGGTCAAGCTAGTTACTTGACCGGGAAATCGATCGGCTTCGAGTATTATGAAATGTGTTGCCATCTTAAATCACTCCTGCATGAAATAAAGATTCAATCAGTAAACTCCTTCAGGAAAAAAAAATTGTAAAATAACATTCTGTTTAAATCTCGCTGGATTTGCTCTCGCTAGACTCGCTCTTGCTAGTGTCGCTCTTTCCGATATCGCTCTCTCCGATGTCGCTCTCACTTATCTCACTCACAATCTCTCTTTTTACTCGTCTTCAACCACATAACACATCGAAAACTAGAAAAACAAACAAAAAAAATCATAGGTTCACTTATCTCGCTCACATTCGCTCTCTCCAGTGTCGCTCTACCGATTTCGCTCTCACTTATGTTGCTCCCAAACTCTTTTTACTCGTCTTCAACCACATAACACATCAAAAACCAATAAAACAAACAAAAAAACCATATCAGTGTATTTTTAAACCCAGAACGACCCACAAAGTCCCATTACCAATCATAAGACATTTTCAAGCACATATTTACCGATCAGATTCGATTTTTCAGCAGCAGTAGAATCGTTTGCAAGTCGAAATGATGGATTCTAAAGAGTTTTTTAGTTTATGAGCGATATGAAGCCGTTAGCCTTGGAAATTTTGAATGAAGAGTATTTAGTTTTGGTGGGTCCTCAGTAAAAAGGTAAGAAGACGAAGAAGTAAGGGCAATTTACGTAATTTGGTATGGTGATGATGTTAGCAGAGGGTCAATTGACATTTTGGACCCAAAAATTAGGTCTTCCGTACAAATTTTCTTAGCAAGAGGTGGAACAAGGAATTTGAGAAATTGTAAGATGTAATCTGGGCAAGGGTTATCATTGAAATATAATAAACACCTCTTGCTATAGTAAAAACTATTTCAGAACCTCCAATTAACTACAGTCAATATTATTTCAAAACCCATATTTGTTACAGTGTTTACTATTTACTATAGTTTTTACTATTTTACATTATCATTTTTTTAGATTTTCTATTATAACCCAAACTAAAATAATTACACCCCAAACACAAACTATCATAACCCAACTATAATAACATAAGATTATAATAATTAACTCATTGCCCCAAACGCCTCCTAAATCTTTTGCAATAGCACACTTTTCAAATAATTCAATTAAATAATTTTTCTCGTCCTTCCCGATCAAGATTGACCACATTTTCATCTTTTTTTGAAATTGTTTTTAAGCTTAACTAATTTAAAATAATCAACCTTAAAACTTAATTAATTATCATTCTTTTAGATTTTTAAATTAATCATTTAGTTTTTTAGTTTTTTTTTTTTAAAAAAAAAAATCTAGACTACAAATCTAAATCTTGAAACCAAAGAATCAAATTCAATAAAACTCAAATGTAACATCACACTTACCGATCCATAACTAAAATTAGTGTGATTTCAATGAGATTCTATTGATAAATCAATTATATAATATTTCACGCAAACGCAATTGTGAACTAAGATCACTTTTACCAACATGTAATCATCCTCTGTTTCTTGATATGTGTTTTGGTTATAGCTTTGGAGGTGGGCCTACAATTCATTATGAATATAAAATACACTAAGGCCATGTTTACTAAACCGTAATGAAAATTGGTATAATGGTAATGGAATTCCATTGGTGGATCGATTATAATGAGCCTGAATCGTAAATATAATTGGATTGTTTTTATCAAGTTTACTTAGAATTACGAATTTTGTCACATTTACTGTTGCTATTATCGTTGCCTCTGAGGGCCAAACGGTAATAGTAACAGTAAGGACGTCGATAACAATAATGGTAATAGTAACGATACAACGTAATTTCCATATGCAATTGAACTGAGCACTCTTCACTTGTCAATCAGCTTGTATTTTTTTTTATTACAAATTTAGAAATGGGTCCCATATGTCATTTGGAACACAAGTAAACAACACTAATCAAATGCGACCCACTTTCCACATTACCATTGATTTATTATGTTTTCTATTAGGCACACGACCTAAAAAACAAACGTAGACGTAATCATTGAACCAACTAATAACTTAGAGTCTGTTTGGTAGAGAATCTAGAAACAAGAACTTAAAAACAATGAGTTCAATGAAAATAATGGTGTATTTCATGTTTTCATATATGTGTCAGGTAGACGATTCTTTGAATTATAATTTAAATAATTGTTTAAAATGTGTTTGATATTATATTTGTAAATCATAAAACTATTTGTAGTTATCACTAATGTTTAATTGACAATAAACTATTATTAATTTATTTATGAATATGATTTATGATATAAAAAATTTATGTAATTATTATTTTGTAGCATTATATAATTTACAATACATTGAATAATGCATCTCTTTTTTAAAAATGAATTTAATTTATAACATTAACATACTCTATTTCAAAATATTTTTATCTTTATTTAACATCATTATGCATTTTAAAGTTTAAAATTCAATATCCGAATATAATGAAAATATAAAAACGTTATTTGTAGAATTTACACTATTTGAATCAATCTAAAAACATAAAATATAATCTAGATTTTTTGTCAAACAAAACCTTAAGGGGGGTGTGTTTGGCTCACCAACATGAGTTGACTTGGTATAATATACCAACTTAATGTTTCGCCCACTAATTTTAAATGTTGGTAGAGTTGAGTTGGTATATTTTATCAACTCACCCGAACTTTCTATTTTTCCAATGTTTTCAATGGCTCAACCCATTGACCACTATCGACGACTATCGTTGTCACACTTCAGGCTCCAACAACCACCTCTAGTGATAACTATGCGTGACCAACTTTAGGTTATGACAACCACATTTGATGACAACTTTGGCAGCCAACTTCCGACCCCAACAACCACTTTCGGTGACTAACTCTAAGCCCCGACAACCTTTGCATGACCAATTTCGGCTCCCGCAATTACCTCTAATGACAAACTCCAACGACTACCTTCACACGACTAACTCCGATGACCAATTTTAGGCTCTAGCAAACCACCTCCGATAACAAACTCCAATAACCAACTTCAAAAACTGCCTTCTAGGCTCTGACAAGTACCTTCGACTACAAATTCCGATGAAAATCACTTTTGACGATCAACTTTGATGACCACCTTAAAGCAAGTAACTCCAACGACCAACTCGAGGCTTCAACAACCACTTTCAATGACAAATTTCGACAACCAACTCTAATACCATCTTCTGAAACCAACTTCAAGCTCCGACAACAAAGTCCGATAAAAATCATATTCAATGACCACCTTTATGTAACCAACTCTAGGCTCCAAAATCCACATCCGATGACAAAACTCCGACGATCAACTCCAATACCACCTTCATGCAACCAACTTCAGACTCCGACAACCACCTTCGATTATAAACATCAACAAAAATCAACTTCGACAACCACGTCGGTCTATTATAAGATTGATGACTGTTAAAGTATGTTGTAAATGAAGGAATTGAATTCCTGAAGAGGAAGCGTATGAACACATTTGTGTCTCAGTTTTCGTTTTACAAAACTTAAGAAAACAGAGGACAGAAACAAGGATAAACAAGTTAAGTCCTAAGCATGTATACTACTGAATTAATAGAGAGGAAAATGGATGACGATATGCATACCCTTGAAGAACCATTTTTTTCACTTCCTCTTCGATGAGTGTTCACAAACAAAAGGTGTGGGCTTTGCAAAATTTTGGAAAAGGGAGAGAGTTTGAGAGGAGAGGCATTTTTCTTAGGAGAAAAAAAATTACACAAGATTCTCTCACTTTTTTTTTCTAGTCTTTCTTCTATGATGGGATGACTGAAAAGAAAACTTTTGCGTGAATATATATATATATCTCCCCATTTCCACGTTAATTGAGAGAGTTAAGGGAAGGAAATTATAATCCCTCCCTTTACTTTGAAATTTTAATTTTAAAAAAAATTAAATAATAATTATATATATATAACTTATTATATGTAAATATAACTATATGTTATACCAAATAATACACATAACCTATAGTTTTTATATTGTATCAAATACAGTATAACCTATAGTTTTAATTCTCTCATTAATTTGTGGTATTTAATATAAATCACATTTATACTAAATTTAATTATATGAATACAATCTATATAATTAATATTTGAATCATATTCAAATATTTATTTTCTCTCAAATAAATTTTATATTATAATGTATCAAATACATTATATTAGTTATATCACATATAATTAATTCCCTCAATTATTAAACAATTCAAATTAATTCTCAATAATCCATATTGAGCTAAAAGGGGACCTTATGGACCTATAGATTGAAGCTCCAATGGTACTCGAATAATTGATTAAACTCTTTAATTAAATTACTCAACATATTAACTGCAAATCACTCCACCAAAAACCAACATATGCACTCTTCGCACTATAGATATATTTTTGTGTTCATTGATTAAGCTACATATGATAACTTTAGATGTTAGTTTATTGGTTTATGGGTTAATGCTACTAAATATTAAATAAAACATCTCATAGTTTATTAAATAAATAAAATGTTTGTATATTACAATTACAAACTACCAAACCCACGAGATTTAGGGCATCGACCCCAACAATAAATGCATGCAATCATATAATATAACAATTATATTTAATATGATGCATGGACATGCTTAATTAAATAATGCAACTATATAATATAACACTTATATTAAAATGATACATGATTTTATATATATTATATAGTGGAATTTTTATACTATGTGACATACATTATGCAATATAATAAATAAATCATACATTACATGTATAAAATAATAAAATAGCAACATTGGACCAAAACTTGGCAACCTAATTAATTAAATCAATATAACTTTTATATTAATTTAATCAATTAAATTACTAAGTTAATTCAAAAATACAAAAAAGTGCATCAAACTGTCGCAACCACGCTTGAACCCACGATTAGGAAGTTTTCTGCCTGCATGCGTCCCACTTGGAGCGTAACAACGCTCGACGATAGCGTCATTAAGTTGGATTTCACTTTGTCGCAGCATAGCGTTACACTCCACACAACGTTGCTATGCTCCACATCATTGTTGCAATGTTGCTGCCAAGTGTAGCTACGCTGAGCATTCTGCCTTACAACATAAGGCACAATGTCGCAACGTTGTGTGTTACGCTCCAAGGCAGATTGTTATCCTCTGCTTCGATCTCCAACCTGTTCTTGCTCCAATAGCCACCAAACTCTTCAATAACCCAAGCAAATAGATAGACACGAACTTAAAGACTTGATAGTGAAAAATAAATGCCCAAAATACCATGCCCTTACAACTTTAAACTCTTTAAAGTAGTAAATCTAATGCCAATTTTTTTAAACATCCAAGTGCAAACCGAAATATACATTCACAATGCAATACTGAAAACCCACCAAAATTCTGAACTCAAGTTAGAAAACAAAATTCAGAGACACTACCTGGCTCTTATACCAACTGAAGAAATTGAATTCCCAAAGCGGAAGCATATGAATGCATTTGTGTCTTAGTTTTTCGTTTTACATAACTTAAGAAAACAAAGGACGGAAGTAAGGATAAACAAATTAAATCCTAAACATACACACTACTGAATTGAAATAGAGAAAAAAGGATGACAATATACACCATTGAAGAATCCTTCTTCTCGCTTCCTCTCTGGTGAATGTTCACGAACAGATTTCCTATGCTTCCCACAAACTCAACAACACAACAAAATCTCAAACACCACAATGAGGATACCATCACAATGTTACCTTGTTATTCTCAAGGTGAGAATCAAGGAAAGTCTGGTGAGCTTCCTTTATTAATTTGATGAAGGAGAGATAGATTGTTCTTGAGAGAACTTGGTAAAGGAAGAAGATGAAGAGGTAGAGAGACTCTATAATAAATTCATAAAATGTGAAAAGTAATCTTCCAAAAACCAAACTCCTCTGCACATCATGAGAGATAGGAGGGATAACTCCCCACGTAGTGAAAATATCCCTAGGAGTTATTTAATTTGAATTTTGAAAAGTCAAATTTAATTTAATTATATTAACCAATTAGTATAACTAAAAGATAAATTATATCTTAAATAATATATAACCTATAGTTTATTATATCACATAATATAACATATAGTTTATATTTTCTCACATAATCTATAGTATTAGTATGAATTATCTTCATATTGATTTTAACTTAAAGGTTTTATATGGAGCATATTCATATAAATAATATGTGAATTACATTCAAATATTTATTTCTTTCATTTAAACTCTATATTATAATGTATTAGCATACATTATATCAATTGTATCACATGCAATTAATTTTTTATAATTAATTTGAACAATTCAAATTAATCCAAAATTAATTTGATTCTTATTAATCTTTAATTAGCTAACACGAGACCTTATGAACATACAGATTGAAGCTCTAATGATACGAGATCAATTAATTAAACTTTTTAATTAAATTAATCAACCTTCATTAGCTGTCGGTAACTTCACTAAAGACTGATAGCTGTAGTACTTATATTTTTGTGTTCATTGGATATAACCAATCAATAGTGTGTTGACGACTCTTCACAAATTGCTCGTAAGTACAACTGGGTCAAAATCACCGTTTTACTCATGTAGTTATATCCAACTTCTTAAATACCACTAATTCCTCTACTGAATAATTAGTCATAATCTAACTATAATTGAACCCTCTCGAGTAGGCTGTGATGCCACAGTATTCAAGACCCAGAATCAACCAGAGCAATTTATTTACTTGCCCTAACATCTCATATTAATGCAACTAAATGTCAAATAAAATAACAACTCATTTTATTAAATAAATAATTTGTTTATGCAAATACAATTTACAAACTACAAGACCACGGGATTTAAGGCATCAACCCCAATAGTAAGGTTGTTAATTATATAATGATAACAATTTGTCTACGTTAAGTGCAATATTTATACGTAAAAATTTGTTAAGAATATTTAGACGAAAAGTATGTATATAATTAGAAAGTATGTAACATATAAATAGAAAAACCATAAAATGAAGATTTTTTTCCCAAAATATTTTTTAGCCAGAATTAGTGAAAAATAGAGATTTGTTATCCTCCAGATTTGGAGACATTGAAAGTGAAACTGTTGAAGAAATGTGGTGACATTCCATTACATGCTATTCTGCTAAGATCTGTGGGAGATTCAACTAAAAAAATTCATGACAGAGTAAAAATGTAGAGTGACATCAGGAAGAAGAAAAAGAAGAAGATGATAATAAGATTTATGGAGAAAAATTAAGAATCAAAAGTTTTGATTTATCTTTGGTTTCTCATTTATTGATTTAACCATATTTTGCAATAAATGTAATATGTTAATTTTTGTTCATCACAAAAAAAAAAAAAGAAAGACAGAGAAAAAAAAAAAAAAGAAAGAAACAAAGAAATTAAAGCTTTAAAAATTAGAAGAAAAAAAATTACAATTAATATTTTATTCAAACAAAGCTTGGCAGAATTATTGAATATAAGAGTTTTAAAACAACATAATAATAATAATAAAAAAAAACATATTATTTAAGTCCCGTTTGGTAACCATTTTGTTTTTTGTTGTTATTTTTAGAACTAAACTTATGGACACTACCCCAGCTCCAAATTTCCTCATTTGTTATTACTTTTTCACCAGGGGCTTAAAAAAGCAAGCCATATTTTGAAAACTAAAAAAAATGTAGCTTTCAAAAAATTGTTTTTATTTTTTAAATTTGACCAAGAATTCAACAATTGTACTTAAAAATGATGCAAATCATAGTAAGAAATGTGGGTGTTATAGGCTTGATTTTCAAAAACAAAAACAAAAAATAAAATGATTATCAAACGGAGCCTTAGATTTCAAAAATCTATCCTAGATACCCTAGACATATGAACCCAAACCTTTCAACCTAAATACATAAAATAAATATGAACTTCTGAGATTCTATCTCAATTCAACTCTCCAGACCTAACTACTTCTAGATTTATAAATCGACTAAAATGGACCCGAACATTTAGAGGGAGTTTGGCGCACAAGTTTGAAATTTTAAACCTGGGAATGTTAAACTTGGGAATTAGGTTGGGAGGTTTAAGTAGCCCGAGTTTAAGAAAATTGTATTTGGAGTGCATGTTTTGGAAGTCTAAGTTTAAGAAGGCCGTGTTTGGAGTGCAGTCTTAAGTAGCTAGAGAATGAAGTGCAGATTTATAAATGTTTTGTTTGTGAAATATTTTATTGTATTTAATCACTAGTTAGATTTTAGATTAGTTTAGATTTGTCATCTTAATTATTTTAATATAGTTAAGTTAAAAATAAACTAAAAAAATTTAGAAGAATATTTTTTAAAAAAATTTGAAATAGAGATTTTGACTAAAATTATAATTTTATTTAATCTATTGTTTTAATAATTTAATATTTTAATCTTACTAGATTTTGAAATAAAATTTCATAGATTTTTGTCACTTTAATTAATTTGAAAATGATCATTTTTTTTACTATAATACACGGACTTAAAATTGAAATAAACTAGTATTTTAATATTAAATTCAATGATTGGGAAACTATACATTTTTTCTTATCAAATTACATTTGTGGAATAAAAAATTATAAATTTTGAGTTTTAATTTTTATTTGGTCAGTAAGTTATTTTAAACATTTTAAATCCTTACGTTTAGAAAATGATTCTAAGTCTTCGAACTAATTAAATTGACCAACAAAAAAAATTTAAATATTATTAAATTAAGAGTTTTCAAACATATATAGTTCCACACATATAACCTAAATAAATATAACTATACAATTGCAGTCTATTGGCATGTTTGAAATGACCTAGAAAAAAAACATCTTTTAAAAATTCATTTTTAATTAAATACTTTTGATAAAAACTCATTAAAATAATAAAAAAAAACATACATGTATTGCAATTCTTTGTTTTTATATACAAATTTGTCTAATTTGTTATATATTAAGAGTATTTTTTATTATTTTTTTTCAAGGTTGGTTGGTGGCAATTGTTGGAGGTGCCAGTCGAAGGGTGGCTGGAATTTTGCCAAGGGTTGCTAGAGGTTGATTAATTGTGATTGGAGTTGGCTAATGTTGACTGGAAGTTGGCCGACGATGGGCGCCACCGGAAGTTGCTCGGTGGTGGTTGGAGTTGGCCAATGACAGTCACAGGAGGTGGCGACCAGAGTTGGTCCACGGCGGCTGTCGGTTGTCGGAGGTGGTGCCGAAGTTGGCCAATGACGTTCACCGGTGGTGGCTATTGGAGTTGACTGTGATGGTCATTGAAGGTGGTGTCCAGAGGTTGACCGACGTATTTTCTATATTAAATTAGAAGAAAGAAAGAGGGATAACCCATGGTTTGAATACTGTTAAAAAAATGATAGACTTCCTAAATCCATGTCCCACACAAGAGTTGGACTCAGGATGCTTAACCCATCTAATCCCAACCCTATCAACCAAACCGAAATTTTTCAAGGAAAAAAATAATAAAGAAAGGAAGAAATGCTCGTGCGTTGGAGTTGGGAATGGAGACGATGATACGGAAGCGATTGACACCAAACCTCCACTACACTGTCTCTTGATTACGCCATTTTTCCACCCATGGATCCCTACTCCGAGGAAAGACTCACCGAAGAGGTCCTCCATCTTCACACTCTCTGGCGCCGAGGCCCGCCGAGGAATCCTAAACCCATTCACAACCATTCATCCACCGTCGTCGCCGCTGCCGCCAATCGTAACCCCTCCAACAAGAGACCCACAGATCCAAAGAATCGAAACAACAAGAAGAAGAAACCACGCCTCGAGCCACGGCAGGACTCCGGCCCGGAGTGGCCCTGTCCAGAGCCGGTTCAAAACCAGCCCTCGACGTCATCTGGGTGGCCACCAATTGAGCCCGTTGCCACTCCGGCGGCCCATCCCGTGTCGTCCGAAGAGCGAGCAAATCTTGCTGCGTTGCAATTGCAGTACAAGGGTTCCGATGCTTGCCGGGGTTTTTTCGCTAGAAATGCCGATTCGGGGAGTGACGAAGAAGGGGAGGAGGAGGAAGCTAATGGGGAAATGATGGAGAGTGAAGAGTATAAGTTCTTTTTGAAGCTGTTTGTGGAGAATGACGAACTTAGGGGTTATTACGAGAAGAATTGTGAAAGTGGGTTGTTTTGTTGTTTGGTTTGTGGTGGAATGAGGAAAAGGAAATTTGGGAAAAAGTTTAAGAACTGTGTTGGGCTTGTTCAACATTCGATTTCGATATCGAGGACGAAGAAGAAACGGGCTCATAGGGCTTTTGGACAGGTTGTATGCAGGGTTTTTGGGTGGGATATTGATCGACTTCCGACGATTGTGTTGAAGGGCGAGCCTCTTAGTCGATCATTAGCCGATTCTGGAAACTTGAAGGTACTTTACTGGCCTGACCATGTATTTGAGAAGTTGAATTATTTTATAATGGGATTCAGTACAAAATTGCTTTCGATTATAACATAATTGTAGGTTCAGCCAGAGGAAAATCATGTGGCTAAAGAGCATGATTCTGGGGTTCAAAATGAAAATGTAGCTATTTCAATCGATGACATTAATAAGAAGAATGAAGTGGTTTATTTGGATGGGAAGAAACAAAAATTGGAGGAAGAAAGGACAGCTGAAGATCCTACTTCTAATTCTAAAGATTTGATTTCTGGCAAGGTTAGTTTTCATGTAATAATTGGATTAACTTGTATTTGATCTGTGTGGTTGCTTATGTGAAATACCCATTTTGATTGCTTTTCATTATAGAATGATGATGCCTGCAAAGTTAACGATGTCAAACTGCAAGCGGAAAATACAGATAATTCAGTTTTAGGAATGGAAGAAAGCAATGCAGAAATGGATAATTTGCCTGTAAGATGATCTTATAGCATTTACTCTTTTCAAATTTGCAAGGTCTTAAAGTTAGTCAATGGAGAAAACAATCTAATGCAGTTTTGAACTGTCATATTCGTGATGGTTTTCTTGAAGTGACATTTACTAATTTTATGTGATCCTTTCCCTAGTATATTTGCACAGACAGCATAGAATCTATGGTTCAGTTCAGGTGTTCTTTATGAGCGTGCAATTGATTTGTCTTGTGTTCATTAGAAAAAGAAAAACGATGATTTCTTTTTTTTTTTTTTTAATTTAAAGAAAGTGTTTTACGGCGTTGTGAAAACATGGATTATGGTTTCTTGGCAGCAGTAACGAACTTACTTGAACAGATCTGTTCCATAGTTTGTACATCTGTGTCCTTGAGTTCTAAGGTTTCTTTGGCAGCAGTAACTGAATGCCTTGTCCAAAATTTGTAGTTTCTGCTGATGGGTATTTAAGTCGAATGTGTTGCAGGTACCAGAGTCGATTTTGAAAGCATGTAAAGAATTTTGTGCAGCCTTCTTTACATCTATGAGCGACAATGATGTTAGTGAAAACAACTTAATCGACGGAGAGGGAGTTGAGGAACGCGAAGAGTTCAAATTCTTTTTAAAGTTGTTCACCGAAAATGAAAGCTTGAGAAGATATTACGAGAACAACTATGATGATGGAGAATTTTTCTGTTTAGCTTGTGGAGGGGCAGGAAAGAAAATGTTAAAGAGTTTTAAGACATGTGGCCGCCTTCTCCAGCATACAACTTCTCTAGGGAAGAACAAAATAGTGAAAAAACCGGTTCAGAAGCCTCACATCGCTAAAATGTTGAAAATGAAGATGGTGGCTCATAGGGCATGTAGTTTTGTTATATGCAAGGTTCTTGGTTGGGACATTGAAAAGCTTCCTGCAGTTGTATTAAAAGGCGAACCTCTTGGTCGTTCCTTAACGAAGACAGACGGGGCGAAGGTATGCTAGTTCATCCAATCAATCTCTTACTACACCGTAACTTCATGTTCATGTTATTTATTTCTATTAACAACTTCGTTGCTTCACTGAAGTTGCAGGATGAATCTGTTGGCAATTCAGTTGATAATACGAAGGAAGACGACTCTACAAAGATTAACAAAATGCAGGAAGAATCTGTTGGCAATGCAGTTGATAATATGGATGATATCGTCGAAGATGACTCGACAAAGGTTAACCAATTACAGGGTAAATCCGCTGGCAATGCAATGGGTAATATGAATGATTTAGATGGTGTCAAAGAAACTGATTCGATGAAGGTTGATAGCAATGGTGAAGCAACTGATTCTGTAAATTGAGGTGTTGATGGCAGTTAACCAAGTATAGAATATAGATAGGACTTTATCAGGCGGCAGGCTTAATGGTAAAATCTGCCTTCAACAAAGTTCTCAATTATTTTTCTTGTTATTTCTTTATCTCAGACTGTTAGATGAAGGTTTTGTGAGATTTTGACTGTTTATGAGATATGGGATAAGGCTTTTTCAAAAGAAAACCAGTTTACAATTTTTATGCTTCTTCCTTTCATTCTATCTTTTGCTTCTGATGCATAAATAATATGAAGTTTTAATTTTTTTTTTTAAGAAAAAAATATAAATCAAGTTAAATATCCTATATTGGTGAAATGTGAATTGATATTTCCTTTTATAGTGTAACCGAAAACAAAATATCACAATATAATATAAATAAAGTTAAAAATCTCTTTTAATCTAAAAGTAATAATTTTTTAGTCTTCGAATTTTGGTTTGTAATGATTTAATTCCTAAATTTTATTATATAATAATTTAATCTTGTTAAGATTTCATGAGAATTCTTGCATAAATAAATAGCGATTAAATTATTATAATTTTGAAAGCATAGGGATTAAATTATTACAAACAAACTTAAAGACTAAATTGTTATGAAATTGGAAATAAAATGAAATTATTACTTTATTTTTTAACCTATAAATAATAAGTGTTTTAACTCATCGATAAATCAAAAAATATGTATTCATTAATCTAACTAATTTTGAATTTGTTGTTTAATAGTTTTTTAAAATCTATTGAAATTGATATTTTAATGGACATTTTAAATTTACAATCAATTTAATTAAGAATATGCTACAAATTAAAATTTTCTTTTTTTAATTACATAATTTATCCATATATTTTATTATTATTTTTTATATCTAATTTTTTTTTTAAAAAAGCGTGATAAAATAAATCGTAATTGTATTAAATTTCACCCATTGAAAAGTAAAATCTTTTTCTAAAGATTTGATTGAAGTAGATATGATTCAGAAAAACAGAAAATCTTATTAAACATCAAATTTGTTATCTCGTAACAAATCTAAAGATTCAATTTAAAATAAATAATAATAAAATAATAGAAAATATACATTTTTGACCCTTACATTTTGGGTCTAGTTTCCTTTTAGATCATAGGTTTCAAAATGTTATAATTTTATCTTGACATTTGAGTTTTGCTTTAATTAGTCCTATATTTCAAAGATTACGCTTCTAACTTTGATTTTTTCAAAAATTACACTTCTAACCTTGAATTTTCACAAAATATCCACTTATCTTTAGAGTTAAGTTGTGTTAATAAATTAAAAATCACTAAAATAATTATAATTAATTAAGTTTTATTATTTTTATCACTTCTAAAATTAAATTTAAAATTTTACTTCATAATTAAATTTAATTAATGAATAGGAATTGATGTTAATGATTGAAAGTAAATATTTAATGAAAAATTGAGATAAAAAATGTAAAATCTTGAAACCGATAGGAATCAAATTGAAATAAAATAAATCCCAAAAGTAAAATTATAATCTTTTAAAAATTATGGACTAAAATGAAACAAACTCTTTTAAGGAAAAATAAATTACGATTCTGCTTCTGCACACACAACCCGTCCAACAATTACTGTAATGTCATCGATTTTCCCTCCGGTTTGCATCCGACCGGCGGCCCGAACCGCCACCGAAAACGGGCTAACAAAATTTTCATCGTACGAGTTATACATCGCCGCCATCGCCAATTGAGAGGCCAAACTCTCTGGCGTCGCCGTCTCTGCCACCGCCTCCAAAACCCTTTCTATCTCCTCCACGAACAAGTTGTCCATCAACCCGTCAGTTCCGACGACCACTATATCTCCGGCCATTACAGTAATAGACGGACATAATGCAACCCCCGGTTCATCCGAACCCGGTTCTCTCCCCAGCTGATTCGGACAGTTAAACTCTTGTTGTTGAACCGGCGATTTGTAAATGCACTCGTATCTCCTAAACACCATGAACCCACTGTCTCCGACGTACACCGACCGGAGCTCATCGCCGTCGAGCCGGACAATGCAGACCGTCGACGTCCCACGTGCGACGGTGGTCATGTGGAAGGCCGTGTGGAGCACTGTCTGGAGGAAGTCGCCGGCGGGTGCTTCAGTGGAGGCGTCGACGGCGACGGCGCAGTTGGAGATTAGCTCTCTGGCATACTCTCCAGCGTCGATGCCTTTCGTGACCCACCCGCCGACACCGTCGGCCACGCCGGCGGTCTGTTTATCGGCGGAGATAAAATGGGCGTCTTCTCCGAGGGGCTTTGAAGGGTTGTCTTTGGGAATGTAGAAAGAACCCATCTCCAATTTCAGTGTCGGCGCCGACGGAAGGTTGCTCATTGTGAAAGGAAATAAAAAAAATTGGAAAAGAAAAAAATAGAAGATTATGGAGGTGAAAGAGGAGGCGTTGGAGTTTATATATTAAAGGATTCCAAGTGGGAAATGGAGAAAATAGGGAAAAAATTGCTCAATATGATTCCAGAAAGTCTTCATTTGATTTATATATAATAATAATATCACTGAAGTATTTAGTTGGGCAGTTATTTTAGATCACACAATTCTTTACTATATTTGTAAATAGATTCATTATTTTTTGATTTTATTTTTCAATATAGGAATATCACTAGCTAGCTCATTCAATATTTAGCGTACAATTTTTAAAAGTTTAGTTTAGTTTAGTTTTTTGTTTTTGTTTTTGTTTTTTTTTTCTTTCTTCTTCTTCTTCTTTTTTAAATCACTTTCTTGATATATGGTTAATTTTAATAATACTCGGTAAGCTTTACATGTATTTTGTTAACAATGTTGAAAGACATTATGTATATACGTTAATCTCGAGATTAGAAGTTCGATCATCATTTTTTAAGTTCGATCATCATTTTTTTTATTTATATTTTTTATTTGAGTTATTGTCTATCAGAGGTGTACATGAGATGGATTGGATTGGATTGAGAGAATTTTTTAGACCAACCCAAAAATTCGGATTAGTTGTGTTTGTTACCCCAATAACTACTTAAAATTCGGATTAACTTGGGGTGGGTTGTCCGATTATTTATTTTTCTTTTCTTTTTTAATATATTTTTTATTAACTTAAAATACTTAAATTTGTCACCAACACATATTAATAATTACAATTTCATCAAACTCAAATGTTAAATATTTATTACGAACTTCGAACAAACGTCATAAAGATGTATATGAATTACAATATTTATACATTATAATATNTATTTATTTATTTATTTCCAATAACATTAGAAATTTCAGTTTGATTGGATCAATCCGAATTTTTAAAAGTATAACCCGAATCTAGTCGTACTCGAAAGAAAACATAAAAAATTCACTCAATTCAACCAAAGATTAAAATAAACCTCACTCAAGTTTTATAATTTAGGTTAGATAGTTCAAATGGTTTGGATGATGAGTTATTTGAACACCCGTATTGACTATTCAATTATGATAATTCTTTCCCTCGATTATTATGTCAGGACCTTAGTTTTAAACTAGAGGTTTCAATATCTCTGTGAACGTTTTCTTTATTTCCTTTATTTTTTACATTTAAACTTTTCAAATTCGATTTCCTCTCTTTTTTGTTCCTTTGTAATTTCAATATCATACATCGAGGATTTTTTTTTTTTTAATTTTTTTACCATATTTTAAATTTAATACTAAATGCTAGTTTATTATTCATTTTTAGAAACATTTTGATGTATTAGAGTTTTCACTATAATTTTTAAAAATATAATAACATATTATATTTCTTTTCATGAAAATTATTATTATTATTTAACTAATTTCAATAATATTTCATTTTAGGGATTAAATTTAAGATTTATTAAAAATATTGGACCTAAAATTCAATTGAAAATATAGTATTAAAATTGAACAAAATTCAAAATATAGAGATGATAGTCTAACTTTTTTTTTAATTAAAATTAAGAGCAATCTATGGACTTTTATTGACTTTCTGCATATTAATTTTCTCCAATTTTCACTTATTTATTTTCTATAAATTAATTTTCTAAATTCTTTCAGACTTTGGGTTTTATTAGTGTTTTAGCACACGCAAATTCACGGTGAAAAAATTTATTGGAATTCTTTGTAAAGGAATAAATAAAACTTTTTGTGGCTCATCCTTTTAATTTTTAATAATTACAACTTTTTTATTTTTTAATACATGGTCGACAATTAATTTACTCTTTATAATTGATTAAAAAAGTTTAGACACGAGGTTACATAGTTTTTTTTTCAACGAAAGGAACATACACGTATAATAGATTGATCTATTGTGTTTTCAAAAATCATTTTAAATAAAATAATAATATACAAATTATTAAAAAAACGCAAAAAAATAACAAAGAAAATTTAAGACCTTAGATATACACATTCCCCATTGATTCTTTTTATTTTTTCAACAAATATTTAAACAATCTAATGATTATAAAACAATAAATAAAAATAATCAACAAATAAATAAAAAAAACATTAGTTATACAGTCATTTCACCATCACAATAGGTATGCAAACACTCTTTATTCAACTTCATCAAAATTGAGATATCACTTCATAATCTTAAGATTCAAGATATAGATGTGAGACATGTTTTTTTTGCTACTTGAATGGAACAACATCTTGAGATATTTTGAAAATTGAAGAGACGGGAAAGCATCGAAACAAAAAATAGATAGAAAGAAGCTTTAGGTGTCGTCGAAAAATGGTGATCAAGATGTTGAGGTTGATGCCCTAAATCTCGAAGGATCCTATAATTTGTAAACCTTGTATAAACAAATATTTCAGTGATTTATATATTTGATATTTTATTCACTCTGTCTATGAAATATATGATATTTTAGTTACATTAACCACAAACCAATAAACGAACATCCATGGTCATCGTTGTAACTCGTTGTAACTTAAACATGTATGTGGAGACATACAAGTAGATCGTGTTTTAAGTGATAACCTAAATGATCTATAGTATATGGATAAGGAGGGATACCTTATTCTGGTGACATTACGAGTATGGCCCGCTTTGTGGGTGTTATAAATGTTGTAAAGTGCTACAAATGATCTGATTCTGATCATCCATGTATTAGATATGTGAACGGGAATATTCTATACAAAGGAGTTTGTATAAGATCGGACCACAAAATGTTCAGTCTCGTTATATAACGTTGTTCATAATTGAGACTTTCATTTCCTAGGCCTTAATTCTGAGTGAGTTGTGAACTTCTGTCTATGAGGGCGGTCCTTTGATTTGCATGGGTGAGAGTGACCAGATCGCCGATTCAATAAGCCTACCATTTTGGGGATTCGTCTGATTTGGGAGCTGGGAACTCAGCTACACAAGATAGAATTCATTCCTTCATCGAAGTAGGGGTAAGTAGATAAATTGTTCCCTTAAGGGCTCGAGAGGGATTTAGTCATAGTGGGACTATGATCTATTGTTCATTAGAGGAATTAGTGGTACTTAAGGAATTAGATGTAACTACAAGGGCAAAACGGTAATTTGGCCTAGCTTACTTACGAGCAATTTGTAAAGGGTTATCGTACTATTGATTAGTTATATTCAATGGACACAGAAATATATCTATAGTGCGAAAAGTGCATCTGTCGGTCTTTAGTGGAATGCCCGACAGTTAACAGATGATGGATAATGTAATTAAAGAGTTTAATCAGTGAATAGTTTATTCACTTACCGTTGGAGCTTCAAGCTACAAGTCCCATAAGGTCCCTTGGTAGCTCAATGAATTTAAGTTAAAAATTAGTTTTTGGGTTAATTTGAAATGTTCAAATTAACAAGAGGGAATTTGATTAATATATATATAATATTAAATTCATTCATTATATATGAGATAATTGATATAATGTATTTTATACATTATTGTTTAATTGGAGGAACAAATATTTGAATATGATTCAAATATATTTTCTATGAATAAGATTCATAGTTATTAAATTTAATATAATTATGATTTATATTAAATGCCATAAAATAGAGAAAAATAACTATGGTTATATATATTGTATAATGAGCAATATTAAAACTATAGGTTGTAAATATAATATGATAAGTTAATTATCATATTTATTTATAATTTATTAATTATTTGATAATTATCCTTTTTCTCTCTAACCATCCTTAGTGGATAGTTATTTAGTTTTATGGAAAATGTGGGATAAATAAAAATGTGATTTGATTATTCCAGAGATCAATTTTTAACCGTCGAGTAAAAGAAAGTCTTCTACACGATTTCTTGAGAGGCCAAACGATCGAATAATATAGTCTATGCGATAGACTTGATCGTCTACACAACAACCTCGTTCCTTCTCAATTGTCTTCCTCCTCTAACTCAAAACTTTCCTCTAACCAAAATTAGCCAGAGCCCACCACTCATGGATTCTCATATTGAGAATACCAAGGTCACCAAGTGGTAGTGTCCTCCTTTTGGTTCGAGTTCGCGTTGTTGTTTGATGCTGTTCGAGGGAGTTTGTGACTTGTTTGACGCGTTCGTGAACGAGTATGGACAAGGGATTAACTTGAAGAACGGTTCTTCAAAGGTATAATCTCTAAACTTTGTTTTTATTTTAAAAGCATGCTGTAATTTAAGTTTTATGCATATTCTGTTCTTGTATGACTGTAAATTAATGCATTCAATCGAAATGGGATTTGGACGATCCACTTCCGCTCAAAGTCCTCTGTAAATAGAGTTCCTTCATAAGAAACTCATTTGTATAGTAGTTGTGACATTTCAAATTAGTTCGTCATTTAAACTCAACATTTTGTGGTAATTGCGAATTTTTTAAATTTCGGAGGATAAATTGAATTGTTGTAAGGGATGATTCGATTTAATTATTTGCTCAGAGAGGAATTTTGGAATTTAAATTTGATTAAAGGACAATTTGGGACTCATGTCTAATTGTATCAATTTTTAATTTAATTTAGAAAATTGAATTAAAATTTGAAATTTCGAGTTCTTTTTGTATTTTATGGAGAAGATAATTAAATTAAATCGAGTAATTGTGATAATTGGTTTAGAGTATTCTTCCCAAAAAGGATTTGAGATTCTAAATCCAAAAGGGATTTGGATATTTTTTTTAGAAGGTTGGAAGGGTTTAAGTTGCTTTTTCATTTATGGGTTGAAAGAAAAAAAGAGAGAGAGAAAAAAAAGAAGTGTTATTATTTTCTCTTTCTTTCTCTCTCTCTTTTCACGCACACGCCAGAGCTTCTTTCCCCCCTTTCGTTTTTCCTTCTTTCTGGTATGCGAGCCCTAGCTGTTTGAAGCCACCGCCACCAAGACTTCCAGCCGCCGTCGCGTCCCAGACCGCCACAGACCCTCGTGTCGAGCATCGATTAGCTTCGCCGCACGCCCTCGTCCGTGCCAAGCCCCAGCCATCCGTTCCTGTCGCCGCACCGTCGCTCACCACACCCAGCGTCGATCTCCGTCCTATCCGTCAACCTCCATCAGTGGTAAGTCGCATGACCCCGCCAGTCGCCGATCGGTGTTGTCACCACTGCCCTAATTCTTGCCAGAATCTTGAAAAATTTGGGTAAGATTTGTTTTCTTTGGATATTAGGGAGTTTAATTTACCCATTTGGGTTTTGGATTAAATTTTTAACCTCTTTTTGTTTGGAAATTTGATTTAAGATTTAGGAGTCTTAGGGTCGTCGTTCATCAAAGTAGAGACCACTCTTTTTGGCGGAAAAAGAAAGTTGAGGTTTGGGCTGATTCAAGTTGATCCAAGAGGTTTTTAAGAAGATTAATTGCGTGAACTTTTTGGTTACCAATTTGAAGTAAGTGGTACCGATGCCTTCATGCCAGGCAGCCTAGATTAGATTTATCAAGTTAATTAATGGACTTCATGATTTTGTCTTTGTGATACACTTGTTGCATGACATTATGGGTATTATGAGCATGTTTGAACTTCCATGTTATGTTATGATCTATGCGGTGGGATCAATATTGAAATTTTGTATGTGATGCATGATTAGACCAGCAGAGGCAATTTACTGTTTGTCTTTGCCTTGATGCATGTTTTTATTTCAGGTGACCGACGAGTCTAATTTCATGTCATGTCTTGACGGTGTGTCTAGACATGCGTGAGTTCAAGACTGCGTCTAAGTGTTAGAGATTTCTTTTTCAGTTAATATTTTATTTCAGTTTTTTAAATTTTATTTTCATGTTTAAGGGGTACCCCGAATCAGATGGTTTGAAATCTTGAGTTCAAGACTAGATTTTTTATTCACTCAAGCAGTCCAAAATCATATTATTTTCAATGTAAGCATTTATGCATGCATGCAGTAACGACCTCTTTTAGCTGTCTTAAGAAATCAGGTTGTTATAGTTGGTATTAAAGCCCATGTTTTGGGTTCTATAGACTGACTTACTATGTCAGTCTAGGTTGTTCCTTCGGCCAATAACGGATTCTTCATCATCGCCAGATATGACCGTTATGAAAAATATTTAGGATAATATGCACCAGAATATGTAGTGTTTATGATCGTGTTTGACATGTTTTATTGGTAAGGAGAGTTGTTAAAGGTTGGTTGTGAACAATTTTCAGGGAATGGTACGTTTTAGGGGAAGAGGCAGAGGCAGTCACAAGATTACCAGAAAGGGGTGCGATCTCGAAGGGCAGAATCCAACGGTTCAGGATCAAGATCCACATGATGAGGATCCACAAATTCAAAATTCACAAGTATAGGACCCGCTAGGATCCCTTGCCGCCTAGAGACCCCTCAGGGTCAGGGTAGCAGCGAACCCATACATGACGTCGAGCCCAACACACGGCTGTGCCCTCGCAAACACAACACCCCCAGTTGTCCCAACAGAGTTCACTGATTGGGCAACCATTATAGGGGAAGCAATCACATCAACTGTATTGAGTAAGGTAAAGGACATGTTGGATGAGCGAATGACCCAATTTTCCCAACAGTTACCACTGTCGCAAGTTTAGATACCGCAAGTTTAGACTTAGAACATAACTCTAAATGAGAGCATGTCGGACCTTTTAGTGGAGGCCAAACACTTGTGAGATTTCAGGAAGTACAACCCCAACATCTTCAACGGGTCACTAAAGGATCCTACCAATGCAGAGTTATGGATATTAACGATTGAAATAATTTTCCGTTATATGAAATGCTCAGAAGATCAGAAAGTGCAGTGTGCCGTCTTCATGCTCATTGACAAAGCACATATTTGGTGGCAGTCGGCAGAAAGGATGTTAGGTGCAAGGGGGGAAACATGGGAGCAGTTCAAAGAGCGCTTCGACGTGAAGTACTTCTCTGCCAACTTGAGGTACAATAAGCAAAAGGAGTTCTTGGAGCTGAGGCATGAGCACATGTCGGTGGAGGAGTATGACCAGGGGTTTGACACCCTGTATTGTTTTGCCCTAAAATTGGTTGCTATGGAGGCTATGAGAGCGGAGAGGTTCGTTCAAGGTCTAAAGGACAGTATACGAGGTATCATGCGAGCCTTCAAACCGACCACTCACACTGAAGCACTTCGTGATGGAATACACAAGCATGCAATGAAAGAAAATAGAATCAATAAGCACTCTAATTATATTTAATTTGAGTTCTAAAGCATGCTATTTCATCAACTCAAAAGAAAGTTTCAAGAAAAGCATACCTTTGACGATTTCTCACGATTCCAAGCTGCTCTTCACTCCAAATCAGCTCCAAATCGACAGTGAACCACCAAAAGATCTTCTCTACTATTCTAAGCCTTGAATTTGAGTGGTGGAACTCGAATTTGAGTGAATATGGTGAAGGATATTGAGGGTTTTTGTGAGGAAGAAGATGAAGAAGTAGAAACTCTTTTCAGCTCCAGAACCACTTACTTTGTTCTTCAAAATTGAGAGTTTTATAATTCTTCAGCATGCAAGCATTTCTTAACCATCAAATGGCCAACACCTACTTCTTAATTCAAGTGGGATTTGTGTATGCTTGTATGAAGAACACCTCCTACTCAAGGTGTTTTGTGTGCAAAACCCATGTAATCCAGTTTTTCCAATTCTACACTTCAATAATCAATTAATTCAAAAATTAATCAAAAATTGATTTTGTCAATCCATAATTAATCAAATATCAAAATTCAATTTCTTAAATTGAATTTAAAATTGGAAATTAATTTGAATTTTAATTAATTAAACATATTTATTTAATTAATTAATTTAATATCAAAATATCAAATTAATCACACATTTAAATTTAAACATGAATCTAATTCATGTAATTGATATTTAAATCAATATTTAAATATCATAAACTCTCCAATTTCGTAAAATATAATTTATACAAACCTTAATTTGAATTTGAACTTATCCAAATTCAAACCCTAAATTTAATTTAAATATTTCAAATCGATATCATTCCAAATTCACTCAATTTAATAATTCAAGATGTTCATGTTACGAGCTAGTAAAGGGGCCTTATGGATCTACAGATCATGAGCTCCAACGATTTAAGATTAATTGGCTAAAACTCTTTAGACTAAATTAATCAGTATTCATTCGTTAACTATCAAGTCACACCACTGTAGCTCAATAGTTGCATTCTTCTCACTGCAGATATATTTGTGTTCACATAATTTAACCATAACTAGTAAGTTGACCCTTCACGGGTTGTTCGTAATACCGACTAGGTCATTGTGTTGTTTGTCTTGTTCCTTAAGTTCCATCTGATACTCTAATGAATAATTGGTTTATGATCCAATCACTAAACCAGATCACTCTCAACCCAGTGAGAGGGTAGGGCCCCTTGTTTAAGACCAGGATTGAACAACCTTTATCCTATCCTTAAATCTTGTAGGCGTGAATTTCGTCTTGCACCCTATGTTCCCAGCTATCTACCCGTTCTTACTCATGAAATGGGAGGCTTATTAAGCTGATGCTGTTGAGCCAACCCTCACCTATATAGATCTAAGGATAATCTCGAATAAACAAGAGTTCATGGTTAGCTCAAGATTAAGATCGAGTTACCTAGCTCATCTGAATGAAATAGTCAGTCTTATACGGTAAACAACGTTATAAAGTAAGAGTGACTTATTTCTTAGTCCGATTTTATGCAAACTCATTGCATAGGACACTCCCACTCCTCATGTCAGTACATGAATGAATATGGATCACTTCATTTGTAGTATCTTTACAACAATTTAACAACTACAGAGTAGATCGCATCCAATAGTGTTACCAGAATAAGGTACCCAACCTTAATCATGTACTATAGACCGTTTTTGCTATTTACTCGAAATTGATCCATCTTATGTCTCTACATAAAGTTCAAGTATTCATATAATAGCCATGGATCTTAATTTATTAGATTTAGACTTTTACGTATGCAATTTATAGAATCAATAATAAGTTTATTGACTATAGAATATGTTTACTTTTACAAATTGCGAGTTTTAGGACATAAAACCCAATAATACTCCCACTTGGACTAAAATTCTAGTGGATCAATATATATAAATATATATAATGTTGAGTTTACACAGAGAGAACAAAAAAGTATAAATACGATAAACTAGGGCATTAGATACCCATAAATTCTCCCACTTGCCGTAGTGATAAATATCTCATAGACCTAGTCCTACTAGGTGACCCTCGAACACTTTAGCCGAGAGAGCCTTTGTAAATGGATCAACTAAGTTGTCTTGTAAGGCTATCTGCGTGACAATCATGTCTCCTCTATGTACAATCTTCCTGATGAGATGGTACTTCCGCTCGATGTGCTTTCCTTGTTTATGGTTTCGAGGTTCCTTTGAATTTGCAACTGCTCCACTATTGTCACAATAGATGGTGATAGGCAGGTGCATATTAGGAACTACTTCCAGGTTAGTCAGGAACTTTCTGAGCCATACGACTTTTGCTGCTTCACTTGCAGCTACATACTCAACTTCCATTGTGGAGTCAGCAATACAACTTTGCTTGATACTTCTCTACACAATAGCTCCTCCATTCAGAGTGAATACTGACCTTGAAGTTGATTTCCTAGAATCAATATTGGTTTAGAAGTCAGAATTAGTGCATCCAGTAAAGACAAGATCCTTATCACTATACACGAGCATAAAATCTCTTGTTCTCCGAAGATACTTGAGAATGTTCAACGCTAGTCCAATGATCATATCCAAGATTGAACGAAAATCTGCTGACTATTCCAACGGCATAGCATATATCAGGACAAGTACACAACATTGAATACATTAAACTCCCTACTGCTGATGCATATTGAATTCTTTTCATTTCCTAAACCTCTTGAGGTGTCTTAGGACTTTGTTCCTTAGACAGATGAATTTCATGTCTGAAAGACAATGTTCCTTTCTTGGAATTTTGCATTTTATATCTAGACAACATCTTGTCTAGATAAGATGCTTGAGATAATGCTAATGTCTTGTTCTTGCGATTCTGAACTATTTGGATCCCAAGAACATACTGTGCTTCTCCCAAATCTTTCATTTGGAATTGCACAGCCAACCATCTCTTAAAGTCAACTATAAATTCTACTTTATTCCCAATGAGTAGAATATCATCAACATACAAAACTAGATAGGCGACAGTTTTGTTAACGATTTTCTTGTAAACACAAGGTTCGTCAACATTTTGTTCAAAGTCATAAAATTTGATCACAGTGTCAAATCTCATATTTCAGAATCTAGATGCTTGTTTCAACCCATAAATGGACCGATTAAATTTGTAAACCTTTTTCTTTTGATCCTGTTCAATAAACCCTTATGGTTGAGACACATAAATACTCTATTCAAGATAGCCATTGAGAAAAGCTGTCTTGACATCCATTTGCCATATTTCATAATTGTAAAATGTAGCTATGGACAAGAGTATTCTAATTTACTTTATCATGGCAATCAGAGAGAATGCTTCTTCATAATCTACTCCCTCTCTTTGGGTAAACCCTCTTGCCACAAGTCTTGCTTTGTAGATCTGTACCTTACCAGCTTAGTTTCATTTTCTCTTGTAGATCTATTTGCAACCGATGGGTTTTACCCTTTCAGGTTGTCTACAAAATCCCAGACAGAATTGAAATACATAGATTCCATTTCAAGGTCCATGGTTTTAATCCATTGGTCTTTATCCACATCATTCATTGCTTGTTTGAAAGATAATGGATCGTCTAAGCCATCATCTAGTATGATGACTTGAGTTTCAATTAAACCCATGTACCGGTCAGGCTGTTACATAACCCTCCCACTACGACGAGATATTCTCAACTCTTGAGAATGATGTGAAATACCAACTTCATCAATAACTCTTGTTGATGGACCTGCTCTGTCAACAACTCTTATTGATGTGTTTGCCATTTCTCTGTACATTTCATCTATTACTAGCTTACTGCGAGGTTGATGATTCTTTATGTGGTCTTCCTTTAGGAAAGTTGCATTTGTCGATACAAATACCTTGTCTTCCTGAGGATCGTAAAAGAAACCACCTTTTATTTCTTTTGAGTAGCCTTTAAATAGGCATACTTTTGAATGACGTTTCAACTTTTTAGGATTTTGCACTAGGATCGTAAAAGAAACTACCTTTTGTTTCTTTTAGGTAGCCTAAAAATAGGCATACTTTTGAACGACGTTCCAACTTTTTAGGATTTTGCACCAACACATGTGCTGGATAACCCTAAATTCTGAAGTGACGTAAATTTCCTTTACATCCTCTCCAGAGCTCGTAAGGTGTTTCAGAAATACTTTTTGAGGGAACCATATTCAAAATATATGATGCAGTCTAAACTGCATAACCCCAAAAAGAACTTGGTAATTGAGCATAACTCATCATGAAACGAACCATGTCCAACAAAGTTTTATTTCTTTTTTCTGCCACACCAGCTGAGGTGTGTCAGGGTTTGTGAGTTGAGACTGGATTCTATGTTCTATCAAATAGTTCTGGAATTCTAAGTCCCTATACTCACCACCTCGATCTGATCGAAGCGTTTTAATCTTTTTACCTAATTGGTTTTCAACCTCAGCCTTAAATTCTTTGAACTTTTCAAATGTTTAAGACTTTTGGTGCATCAGGTAAATATGCCTATACCTGGAATAGTCATCAACGAAGCTGATGAAACATTCATACCCTCCTCTAGCTCTAACATTCATAGGACCACAAAGATCTGAGTGTACGAGTTCTAAAGGTTCTTTGGCTCTAAGACATTTTCCTGAAAAAGATCTTTTAGTCATTTTACCCTCAAGGCAGGATTCACAAGGTGGTAATGAATTGTTTTCTAACATATTTAGATGACCGTTCTTAACCATTCTCTCAATCCTGTTGAAATTTATGTGACCCAGTCTCAAGTGCCAAAGATAGGCATTTGGAGAAACTTTCCTTTTCTTATGAGTCTTAGCAATTTTAAACATCTCTATGTTCAAAATAGCTCTAACCTCAGTCAGTTTTAACAAATACAAGTTATTTTCTAATTTTATAGAACAAATTTGTTTATTTCTTGTATTGATGAACACTTCATCATTTTCAAAAGAAACTTTATAATTTTGTTCTAGCAAACAAGAGATAGATATTGGATTCCTTTTCATAGAAGAAATGTAATAAGCATTTTTCATATAAATGTACTTATCTCCTATAAATAACTTCATATCTCCCACTGCTTTAGCTAAAACAACCTCCCCGGTCCCTACTTTAAAGATTGTTTCGCCTTCTGCCAACTGTCTCCAGGAACTTGTTTCCTGTGAGAAAGTACAAACATAATTAGTGGCACCTGAATCAATTATCCAGGTTTTATCGTTTTTCACTAAACATGCTTCGATAACAAGTAAATCATATTTATCTCGTTGTTCGAATTTTGCATTCTCATCCATATTATTCAAAATTTTAGATGAGTTAGGAGATAGAGGACAATCCTTTGTTAAAACTCTTTTGGTATTATCAACTGCTAGTAATTTGTTTTTTGATTCAATTTTATCGTTAATTAATTCTAAAGTGAGCATTCTAGAAGAATTCGACATCCTGGAAAAATTTAAACAAATTTTAATTAGCAAATTGCAACTAAATCCAAAATCTAGTTTTAGCAAAACAAGTAATAATGTACCCATAACCATCATTTATTTGCAACGATACTCACTATCTCCAGAAGAACTCTTATTCCTATAGTCGTTTAGTTACCGTTTTTAGTCAGAAATTACTAACACTTTAGTAATTCTGTAAGTGTAACCCTATGTTTTTCAGACGTCAGAGGTCGGGCCCAACTATGCTACCGAAATGGAGAGTCAAGGTTGGGAATGGACCTAAAAAATTCTATCCATTTCTAGAGTTTGAGTTGTTCCGAATCCTATGTTACAACCCTTCGTTGGGATAGCCGTCGTTAAACGACTAGCAAGGGTCGCCTAAAGCAAACCAACAGACGCAACATAGGAATCTCACGGTTTAAACTAATGGAAGAGACCGCAGGATATGTTGACACATATCCTTCACCCATTTACTATGAACTACTTCCCCCATTCACCTTGTTATTGACTCATACAAACACTTTCCAAATGAAGCAGTCGAGGTATAATCGACACGAAACGTTGTATGGATCTCACGACGTGAATTTTATGAGGACGTGAAAGTTGAAATCAAAATGTATCATATACTTGATTCTTATATTTGAACGACTTCCCCTTATTCACTGAAATCCAGATTTATGCAAACACTTTCCAAATAGAGCAGTCGAGTAATCGACACGAAGTATCGCTTAAATCTCGATTGTGAACTCTTAGGGACGTGAGAGCTAAAAATAATGTATAGTATATGTTATTAATCTCCCACTGACGTATTTTAATAACTTTATCATATATAAGTTATTAAACTCCCACTGAAATGTTCTATTAATTTGGGTAAAATTATACTTAGGTTCTTTTTCGGCTAATTTAAATAATCCCAAGTCTATGTGGTTTATCCAAGTATAACGCTTACAAATGGATTTTAAACATAAAATTTCTAGGTGATAAACCATTTTATTACCTCATAATGCTCACGTATGCTTATAAAACCGGTTAACAATGCTCAATTATTCGGCCATAATCCCTAAGTAGAAGGTGTTCCGTAGACCGTCAACTTAAGTACCTCCAGCCTTAGACAAGATTATCTATTGGTTGAGTTTGTAACCACATTTTACAAGATGTCAACCTATTTTAACTTATTTAAAACGGGTGATTAACTTACGTGAGCATGCAACTTATCTTTGTTATAGATTTTAATGTCTAATCCAATTTTATAACAACTTATAAAAAATAGACATGCTCTTACATCCACAACATGCATCAAAGGCATTCAAATTTAATATAACAATTAAATAACAAAAACCTTAAACATGCATTCTATACATTATAACAAATTATAACATATACGTAATGCGTGTAACATGCTTCCTATGGTGGGTTTTTAAATCTAAATGGCATACAATATGCACAAACATGTTTAAATTTAAATACAACATACATCACATGCACTTCGATCAGATCGAAGTGGTGAGTACATGGACTTAAAATTCCAGGACTATTTGATAGAACATGAAATTCCGTCACAACTCACAGCATAGGGCACACTTCAACAAAATGGTGTTGTATAAAGGAGAAATAGAACATTGTTGGACATGGTTCATTTTATGATGAGTTATGCTCAGATGCCACGTTGTTTTTGGGGTCACGAGTAGGGATTGCGATGTATATATTGAATATGGTTCCCTCGAAAAGTGTTTCTGAAACACCTTACCAATTATGGGGAGGACGTAGAGGTAGTTTACGTCACTTTAGAATTCGGGGAGGACTTAGAGATAGTTTACGTCACTTCAGGACTTGGGGAGGACGTAGAGGTAGTTTACATTACTTCAGAATTTGGGGATGCCCAACATATATGTTGGTGCAAAATCTAAAAAAGTTGGAACACGGTTCAAAGGTATACCTATTTGTAGGCTCTCCCAAAGAGACAAAAGTGAAGGAACTCTAAATAGAGAACCAGTGATCGGAAACAGATCGTTCTAAATCCCATTAAGAAATAACACAAACAATTACAGTCCAATGGAACAAATTATGCATAAACAATAAATTACAGCATGCTTCTTTAAATGAACAGACAAGGAATAGAGTATGCAAACCTTCGAAGAACCTTTCTTCAAGTGTCCCTTGATTATTCAGCAACTCGTTCAACAACATGAACTCGAACGAAACGATCAGAACTCGATCTCAGTGAGTGATTAGATGAACCTCGATCATAATAGAGTTCAACTCATTCCTCAAACCTCGAACGAAACATAACACCACTACAAGAATTACCTTACTATTCTCGGTGTGAGAATCCAAGAGGTGTGGGTTCTGTATGACTTTGGAAAGAGGAATATAGGAGGTAGATGATCGAGTAAGTGGGATATGGATGAAGTGACACACCCCGCCTCGAGCCCGTCTCCTGAGCATGAGGAGAGGCGTGAGGGACCGTAGATACCACCCTTTTGTGATACCTACTGCCCTCTGAACCTTTTTACTCTCAGTAAACTTTAAGTCAAGGAGATAAACAACAACTGATTGAGTAGGCCCATTTTATTACAACAATGTAATGTTTATACAACTCCAAGACTTAACTACAAAGTTTACAACAACAACTCTTAAACCCCGGAAGTGTAATTGTGGTTGTGGCAGACCTTGACCTAAGCAGCACCCTAGAACTCCCCACCTTTCGCTACCTGGGAAGAAAAACATGAAAGAAAAGAATGAGCTTCAAGAAGCTCAATGAGTGGTAAGAAACTTCTAGAGTCTACTTCAACTCATAATACAAGCATATCATAAATACAAGGTTAATACTCAAACCTCAGTGTTTGAATGAGTCTGATCTCTGGCTACACACATAGTAGATAGTTAATTGTTATTAATCATAAACACTTACTCTCTTGCGTTTCCCCTTGCTCCCTATGTGCACATAGCTCCCCACTCATGGGCTCAGAAGCTAGGCCTGCGATCACTTGATTTATGCGTTGATCACGATTCCTACCTTCGTTTTGGATTGTTCCCACGGGTGTAATGCGAACATCCAACTACGAGTAGGATCTGATCTCAACGTTATGATTTTTTTTTTTTTAATGAATGTCTAAAAGTAGCAATTGAAAATAAATACTGGCACCCTCAAATTTAAACGCAGCAATGTCCTCATTGCTGATAGACTGAAATGATTCATGCGATGCTCTTAGGAAATTTCGTAAAAGTCATTTTGAAAGAAAGCTGGTGGACCACTAACTTCTAGAAATATTTTATGAAGTGACTGCTCTGAAATTAAGTTGATTCTAGTACATGCGATGAGAAATAGAGGCATGCGTTTCATCATTGAAATCATAATTGGTACAGAAAAAAAATGTGGTGACGAACTAAAGTAATCAATCATTCAATGATTGCGCTAACTAAAGAGGATGCGATGATAAAATTTTCAATGTTATAAATGAGATGCGCGAGTGCAAAATTTGGAATAGAAAAGTCAAAGAAAGATACAACCCCCAAATTTGCTCTGTTGCCTACATCATCTGTGATCGCATCCTTCTTTGCGGCAGGTTGATTCTTCGATTGTGATGGGTTGAATGAACTTGTTGCGTTTTTTTGTTATCGCGTAGCTCCACCGTAGTCGTTTACCACGATCGTTGCTAAAAAATCAAGAAGGTAAAAAATATGAAAGCCAGAGTTGATAAAAAAAATCTTTTTTTTTTCTTTTTTTTCCCCAAATAGTGGTGTTTGTATGAGAAAAGGTAGATTAAGTTCATGAAATAAAGATATAAAAAGGATACTTCAAAAAATTTGCGTCCCTGATGAGTTTGTATCGCATACTATCGTAGGGACTGCTCATTTCTTCTTCAGTCAGGAATTCCTCAGGTCCACCGAGGTTTTCTCGCGATGCAAGTCTCCTCCATGATACATCTTGACTCTTTGCCCGTTGATCTTGAATGCGTTGGTCCCTTCTTCATTGGTTACCTTGACTGCACCATGTGGGANCGTTGATCTTGAATGCGTTGGTCCCTTCTTCATTGGTTACCTTGACTGCACCATGTGGGAATACCTCTTTGATTATAAATGGTCCGGACCAACATGACTTTAATTTTTCGGGAAAAAATCGTAGCCGAGAGTTGTATAACAAGATCTTCTTTCCAACCTGGAGATTCTTCTCGCATAGTTGTTTGTCATGCCAACGTTTTGTGCGCCCCTTGTAGATCTTGGCATTTTCATATGCTTGAATTCTCCATTCGTCTAGCTTGATCAGCTGAAGTTTTCTTGCCTCCCCTGCTGTCTTTACATCAAAATTGAGCTTCTTCACTGGCAGTGCTTTGTGCTCAAATTCAAAAGGTAAGTGACATGTCTTCCCAAATACCAGCTCATATGGGGACATGCCTATAGGTGTTTTATAGGCGGTCCTGTATGCCCTCAAGGCATCATCTAGCTTCATGGCCCAATTTTTGCGTGAAGGATTTACCACCTTCTCTAGGATCAATTTGATTTCCCTATTGGACACCTCGACTTGGCCATTTGTCTGTGGATGGTATGCGGTGGCGACCTTATGGTGGATATTATACTTGAGCAACAATTTTTTGATGACACTATTAACAAAGTGGGAGTCTTCATCACTTATTATGGCACGTGGGGTGCCAAAACGAGTGATGATATTTTTTCGCAAGAATTTGGAGACTATCGCCGCATTGCTTGCGACGTGCGATACTGCTTCAACCCATTTAGAAACATAATCGACGGCTAACAGAATGTATTTGTGACCATTTGATGGTGGAAATGGTCTCATGAAGTCTATACCCCATACATCGAATAACTCTAATTCTAAGATAATATTCATTGGCATAGCATTCTTCCATAAAATGTTTCCCGTGCATTGGCACCTGTCATATCTCATAGAGTAGTCTCTTGCATCCTTGAATAAAGTCGACCAAAAATACCCACTTTGTAACACCTTTGCTGCTGTGCGTTGACCTCCAAAATATCCACCATATGGTGAATCATAGCATTGGGATAATATGCGCTGGTGAGCAGCCTCTGGTACATATAGACACAAGATCTGGTCTGACCCTCTCTTGTAAAGATTTGGCTCATCCCAATAATAGGATTTACATTCGTGCATGAGTCGTCTCTTTTAGTGGGCTGTGTAATTCTCCGGAAATTGTTCACAAACCAGATAATTGACCACATCTATGTACCATGGTAATTCTTCAATTATGAACAGCTGCTTATCTGGGAAGGTTGTGTTCACCTTCGACTGGTTGCAGTCGACTTCCGGATTTTCTAATCTTGATAGGTGGTTCGCAACCTGGTTCTCCATTCCCTTGCGATCAATGATTTTCATGTTGAATTCTTGAAGGAGGAGAACCTATCGAATTAACCTCGACTTTGCATCTTTCTTTATCAATTAATTATTTAATTTTCGAGTGGTCGGTGTGAACGATCACTTTGGATCCCAGCAAGTAAGCTCTAAATTTTTACAGCGCAAAGATCACTACAAGAAGTTCTTTTTCAGTGGTAGTGTAATTCGCTTGGGCAGGGTTCAAGGTTCTACTCGCATATGCGATAGGGTGCAACATTGCTTTTTTCTTTTGTGCTAGCACTGCCCTTATCACATAACTGCTAGCATCGCACATCAGCTTAAATGACTTTTTCCAGTCAGGTGTGATTAACATAGGTGCGGTTATCAATGCGTTCTTCTGTATTTTGAATGCGTTGAGGCATTCTTCATTAAAGTCAAACGTTCTTTCAACCTCCAAAAATGCACTCAATGGTTGAACAATCTTCGAAAAGTCCTTCACAAAACGATGATAAAATCCTACATTTCCCAGGAAACTCCTGACAGCCTTCACAATTGTTGAAGGTGGAAGCTTTTCAATGGCCTTAATCTTCGCCTTATCCACCTCCAGCCCTTCCTTGGAGATTTTGTGCCTGAGCACAATACCTTCATTCACCATGAAGTGGCACTTCTCCCAATTCAGCACAAGATTTGTCTCTTCACATCTCCTTAGTATCTTTTTCAAATTGTTTAGACAGACTTCATACGTTTGCCCGTAAACCGAGAAATCGTCTATAAAAATTTCCTCTGAATCTTCAAGATACTCAGAGAAGATGGCCATTATGTACCTCTGGAACGTGCTCGGCGCATTGCATAATCCGAACGGCATGTGGCGAAAAGCAAACATTCTGTAGGGGCAAGTGAATGTGGTTTTCTCTTGGTCTTCAGGAGTAATCATTATTTGGTTGTAGCACGCATACCCTTCCAGAAAACAGAAGTAATCATTTTCTGCTAGGCGATCTAGCATCTGGTCAATAAAAGGCAGGGGGAAATAATCCTTCTTCGTCGCCGCATCAAGTTTGTGGTAGTCCATGCAGATCCGCCAACCAGTGACGGTCCTCATTGGTATTAATTCATTGTTTGCATTTGGGACTACCGTCATTCCTCCTTTTTTGGGCACACATTGCACGGGACTGACCCACGTGCTATCGATGATTGGATAAATAATGTTTGCGTCCAACCATTTTATTATCTCCTTTTTCACAACCTCCTTCCTCGTAGGGTTTATTCTGCGTTGAGGTTCGATAGACCCTCTTTGGTTTTCTTCGAGACGTATCCTGTGCATGCAATATGCGGGGCTCATTCCTCTTATGTCTGCTAGCGTCTATCCTATTGCTTTTATATACTTCTTCAGGATGCTAAGCAACGCATTTTTTTGTTCTTCTTGAAGCATAGAGGAAATTATCATTGGCAAAGTTTCATTTTGCCTCAAGAAAACATACTTCAGATGGCTTGGCAAGGTTTTTAATTCCACGGTAGGTGGTTGTTCCAAGGATGGTTTTTGTGCTTTTCTCTTTTGATTCAACGTCAATTTTTCTTCTTGTGTATGTTCCCTATTGAAACCAGTGTGGTGAATAGCTTGATGTGAGAATTAATGTGTAATTGTAGAGAAAAGGGTGAAAAGTTAGAAGAAAAGTTTGAGTTTGAAAGCTTGACTCTTGGGTGAAGCTAGAAGAAATGGCTAAGTATAACCCATGCGTTGGAAGCAAGAAAAATGGCTAAGTATTTGTCAATGCATTGGCCTTGTGCTAAGTATTGGAGTTGAGCCAAGGGCGTTGGCCATGCTCATTTGAAAGGTTATTTGGGCATTGAAAGAAGCTAAGGTATGGCCAAGAGAAAATCTATGTGTGGGAAGGCATGTGGCAGCCTAAGTCTTGAGAGGTTAGCATGCATGTGGCAGCCTCAAGTGTGCGCGAGCATGGGCGCTGGGCGTTGAAGTTGCACGTGCTGGAAAATCGTGTAGCAATGAGCAGGCGCTGGATGATCGTATAGCAAATTAATAGCGCTGAAGGATGTGGTAGACGATCGTATGGCAATAAACAATGCGAAGAGTCGTGGTAAATGATAATGTTAAATGATGGGGGCGTTGGCACTACATGATCGACATCAACGCTAGACGATGATGCGGGGCGATGGCACTACGCGATGGATGTGGGCGCTAGATGATAGTCGAGACGCGTTAGACGATGGGTGTCAGCGCTACACGATGAGCATCAGTGAGATTTGCACGATGAACGAGATTTGTGCGATAGGTTGTGTGCTGCGCGATGGGCGAGAACGAGATCGTTGGATGACAAGCATCAGCGTGAGATCACTGAACAATGAGCTACACGATGGGGCGGTGAGCTAAACGATTGAACTTGTGTTGATTGGTATTAATCACCGATTAAAAGCACCAGCTGTCTTTAGCACCGAATTTAACTCCATGAAAGCTGAAGGTGTCATGCTATGCTTTAATGAGAAGCGGTGGAAAAACAGTGTAAAAAGGGGAGGCCGAACTTCAAATGATCAGTTTGATCATTTCCTCCATGCAAATTTAGAGTTCTTAGTGTCGTTGGAAAGCTCTGATAGTCTACTTTCAGAGGTTAGACTACCGGAAGAAGTCCTAATCGAAGGAGAAAAAGGACTAGAGGTTCTATTCTTGGGTGAATCCCAGCCATCATTACAAAATTGAGTCTCTAGGATAGACCACGAGAATTTAAGGTAAGCTTCTTGAGACAATTTTTAACAAGTTTATAGAAGAAAATTTCTTGAGATGAGCTCTAGAATTTGAGTTATTGTAAGTTGAATCTGGAATTTCATGAACAAGCAAGCAACTGCTTGAGTTTAGTAAGCTGACAGCTTGAAGGAAACGCTTGGACAGACCAAGGGCTGAACTTTTCCATGCATTGGACCTGCTGTGTAGGCCGAGGAGAGCTTGCAGTGGAGTCTTGGACGCATAAGCAATCTTGAGGACGACCATGTACAGCTATAAGAACACTTAAAGAAAAAAGTGTTAGCTACATAAGTGGTGTTGCATTTGTGAAGAGCGGTTGGAAGCTTTGCATGAGCTAAATCCCAAAGAAATTCCCAAGTGTTAAGACATACATCAAGGTACGTTGAGTGAAAGTCTTCAAAAGGGAAGGTTAAATTCAAAGCTTACTTAAGGGTTAGTCTCAAAAGGTAGACCTATGCTAGTAGCTAATATATGCTTTTGTGTTCACAGGATTGACACTAGTGATAGAAGCATATCGACCCTTGAGGAGTAGTTCTAAAAGTTTTGAGTGACTAAATATTTACAATGTTTTAAAGAAACTATATTTTAAAGAAAGATTATTCTCGTGTTAATTAGTTTTAGAAAGTAAATTCCAAGCAAACCATGAGTTATGTTTTAAACACATGCCATGTATGAAAGTTTATTGAAAAACTATTTATGTGTGTTTAATTACACAAAGTATGCGTTAGCATCTTTAACGCCATGTTTTCTATGCGTTATGCTTTACATGCTTTAATGAGAAAGTCATAGTATGACTAGTTTTACTTGAAACTCAATACCGAGGGACATTTGAGAAGGTATTCGAGCAGCTCGATATTGAGGGACATTTGAGAAGGTATCTGAGCAGAAGTACCTAAGGTATGATGATACTTAGTTATAACCCCGTGCACGTAGGTAGTGAAAGTCAGAGATCGAGCAAAAAGGGTTCTCTCTTGACTATGCAGTTGATGTTGGGATTTAACCACAACAGGGTTATTCTCAACTAAGGAACAATTAATGTTTTATGATGAAAATAGCTTTATATGATTAATGCTTAGAAAATGTTTATATCTCAGTACAAGATTACTGTAGAGATTTATAATTTCAGTTTGAATCTCTTTATTGAACTTTTGCATGAGAATCAGTTTTCTTTCTTAAGCTACTCATTGGGCTAACAAGCTCACCTAGTTTTCAAACTTTTTTCTTTCCCCCAGGTAGCGGTCAAATTCTCAAAAGGTAGCTCTGCATTTTCTCTGCCACTCAAGGACAAAAGTTATTATAACCCGTCTGCTAGGTGCTTATTGTAAATATTGTATACATGTTATAGTTATTCATATAGGGACATAAGAGTTTTGGGTATCGGGACTTATGGAACTTGTATTGTAATCTCTGTAAATGTTTCGTGTTTAAACTTAATGTTTTTAGCCATAGAGTGCATGTTGGTATCAAATTATTTTTCGCTAGAGTTATTAAGCAGTAAGTGTCAGCAAAAGGGTTGATAATTGTTGCAGTCATATCCTTTCCTAGGCTCAAAGAGTAATCTGGGAGGGGGTGTGACATGACGTCTATCATAAAGACTAGATACTCGATCGTTTAGTAAGAAGAAGCCTATTGTATAGACTTTCCTAGGCTCAGGAGTAGTCTGGGAGGGGGTGTGACATGACATCTATTATATAGACTAGATACTCGATCGTTTAGTAAGAAGAAGCCTATTGTATAGACTTGTTACTCGATCATGTAGTAACGAGTAAGTATCATATAGTAAACTCGATATTCAATCCTTTAGTCTGTGAGATGATATCGTTTAGTAAAACACTTTTACTCGATAGTATTTTCTTTTGTGAAATGATACAATGAACCAACCACTTAATTTTTTGAAAAACCATTTTCCTTTTATCTCACAGTTACCATAATCGTGTGAAACCTCCCACTCAAATCGGTTATTAAAGAAAAAGAATAATTAATTATCATATAATTAATATGTTATAAATAAATATAATAACCAACTTATCATATTATATTTATAACCTATAATTTTAATATTTCATCATATGAAACATATAAACCATAGTTCTTTTTCTATTTTATGGTATTTAATATAAATCATATTTATATTAACTCCTCCAATTATAATGTATCAAATATATCATAGCAATTATATCATATATAATTGAATTTCCTCTTATTAATTTGAACACTTCAAACTAACCCAAAATCTTATTCTCAACTTGAACTCATTGAGCTACCAACGGGACCTTATGGACCTATAGCTTGAAGTTCTAACAGTACGTGAATAACTAACTGAACTCTTTAATCAGGAGATCCACCATCCGTTAACTGTTGGTCACTCTATTAAAGACCGACGGTTGCACTCTTCGCACTACATATATATTTCCGGGTCCATATAACCAATCAACAATGTGATAACCCTTCACAAATCGCTCGTAAGTATAGCTGGGCCAATTCACCAATTTGCCCGTGTAGTTACATCTAACTCCTTAAGTACCACTGATTCTTCTAATGAACAATAAGTCATAGTCCTACTATGACTAAGTCCTCTCGAACCAGGAGAGGGTGTGGCCACTATGTTCAAGACCCGGAATCAGCCCTTAAAAGAGCAATTTATCTACTTATCCCTGCTTCGAGGAAGGAGTGAATTCCGTCTTGTGTAGTTGAGTTCCCAGCTCCCCAATCAGACGAATCCCCAAAAAGGTAGGCTTGTTGAGTTAGCAATCTGGCCACTCTCACCCATACAAATCAAAGGACCGCCCTCATAGGAAGGAGTTCCCAACTCACTCAGGATTAAAGTCATGTCACCTATGGTCATTCTAGTGTAATGTAAGTCTCAATTATCAACGACGTTATATAAAGAGACTAATCATTTCATGGTCCGATCTTATACAAACTCTTTGTATAGGATATCCCCACTTGCATGTCTCCACATGGATTATCAGGATCAAACATTTGTAACATCTACCAAGCGGGCTGTATACGTAGTGTCATCAGGATAAGGTATCCCTCATTTATCCATCTACTACAGACCATTTAGTTATTACTTAAGGCATGATCCACTTATATGTCTCCCATATATGCTTAAGTTACATGAAATAACCACTGATCTTAGTTTATTGGATTGAGTAAATGCTTATAAAATAACATTTATTTTATTAATAACAATATGTTTACAAACTACGAGACTACCAAGAGAATTAGGATACCAATCTCAACAAAAATGTGGTTTCTTTTATGATCCTTAGGAAGATAAAGTATTTGTGCCATCAAATATAACATTCCTGGAGAAAGATTACATTAAAAATAATCAACCTCGCAGTAACCTAGTATTAAGTGAGATAACCAGAAAAACTATAGATAGATTAACAAGAGTTATTGATCGAATAGGTCCTTCAACAAGATTTGTTGATGATACTGATACTTTGATCGAATAGGTCCTTCAACAAGATTTGTTGATGATACTGATACTTCATATACTTCAGTAAGAGTTGAGAATGCCTCGACGTAGTGAGAGGATTGTGCAACAGCTTGATCGGTACATGGGTTTAATTGAAGCTCAGGTCGCCATATCTAATGATGGTTTAAAGGATCCATTGACTTTTAAACAAGCAATGGGTGATGTAGATAAAGACCAGTGGATAAAAACCATGGACCTCGAATTGGAGTCAATGTACTTCAGTTCAGTCTGTGATCTTGTAGATCGACCAGAAGAGGTAAAACCTACTGGTTACAAATGGATCTACCAGAGAAAACAAGACTAAGTTGGTAAGATACAGACCTACAAAGCTAGACTCGTGGCAAAAGGGTTTACCCAAAGAGAGGAGGTGGGCTATGAAGAAATCTTCTCTCCAGTTGCCCCGATAAAGTCTATTAGGATACTCTTGTCCATTGCCATTTTTTATGATTATGAAATCTGGAAAATGGATGTCAAGACAGCTTTTTTGAACGACTATCTTGAAGAGAGTATCTATATGTCTCAACCATAGTGGTTTATTATTGCACAGGATCAAGAGCAAAAGGTTTGCAAGCTTAATAGATCTATTTATAGGCGAAAACAAGCATCTTGATCCTGTAAAATGAGATTTGATACTACGATCAAATCTTATGGCTTTGAACAAAATGTTGATGAACCTTGTGTATACAAGAAGATTATCAACAAAACTGTAGCTTTTTTTTGTTCTATATGTTGATGATATTCTACTCATTGGGAATGAAGTAGAATTTTTTTGTTGACGTTAAGACATGGCTAACCATGCAATTTCAAATGAAGGATTTGGGAGAAGCACAATATGTTCTTGGGATCTGAATCGTTCGGAACCGTAAGAACAAAACAATCGCCTTGTCTCAGGCATCTTATATAAACAAGATGTTGTCTCGATATAAAATACAAGATTCCAAGAAAGGTATGTTGTCTTTCAGGCATGGAATTCATCTGTCTAAGGAATAATGTCCTAAGATACCTCAAGAGGTTGAGGTTATGAGATGAATTCTATATGCATTAGCAATAGGGAGTTTAATATATGCCATGTTGTGTACTCATTCCGACATATGCTATACATTGGAATTATCAGCAGATATCAGTTCAATCCTGTATGATCATTGGACTACCATTAAAAACATCCCCAAGTATCTTTGGAGAAGACTATATGCTCGTGTATGGTGCTAAGGATCTAATCCTTACTGGATATACTGATTCTGACTTTCAGACCAATATAGATTCTAAGAAATCTACTTCGGGGTCAGTATTCACTATGAACGAAGAAGCTATATTGTAGAGGAGTATCAAACAAAGTTATATTACTGACTCCACCATAGAAGTTGAGTATGTACACCGAAGAGATGTGATTGTCATGCAGATTACCTCTGAAGGCAACTTGGTTTATCCATTTACAAATGCCCTCTCGGCTAAAGTGTTCGAGGGTCACTTAGTGGGACTAGGATTGTGAAATAGATAGAACTAGGGCAAGTGGGAGAAGTACTGAGTATCTGATGTCCTAGTTAATTGTATTTATTCTTTCATTACTCAACATTATATATCATACACTGGAGTTTTAGTCTAAGTGGGAGTTTGTTGGGTTGTATGTTCTAAAACTCACAATTTGTAATGTTAAACATATTCTATTATCAATAATGATGTTATTGGCATTTATTCAATTTGACTTTTAATGAAATTTTGACCAATTCCGTTTAATTGCAAATTGTTGACTATGTCAAAAAATACAATGGAAGTCAAATTGTTGACTTTTGACTTTTGAAAGTTTAAAAGTCAAATTTATTGACTTTGGACTTTGAGAGTCAAACTTTGTGGGTGGAAAGATCCAATATTTGTGAGTGAAAAATTCCAACTCTTGCATTGCATGGCTAAGTATCGTCTTCATTTGAAGACACACGTCCCACTAAATCCCACTTTGAGTTAGTGGATTTTTTAGTGTCAAATTGTCATCAAACTCAAAGTTGCATGTTTTGCATGTAATTGTCTTTAAAAGGGAGTATTTAATGAATTTTAAAAACTCTTGGACTTAGTGGAAATTGATGAGAATATGTGATAATCTCATCCCTTTTTTATCTCAAAGTTTTTAGCTTTTTTCCTCTCCAAATTATTCACTCACCGGATTCCACAATCCCGTTCTAAGGCTGGAGAATAGTCGGAAAGACTCTCGTGGTGGTCTACGAACGTTCGTGAGGAGATTGGAGCTAATTTGAAGAAGATTCAAAGTCTACCAAAGTTGTATTCCTTTTCCCTTTTATTTGTTTCTATTGTATGCTTATCTTTGTAATTAACCTAATTAGAGTACTTTAGATCCGTTTTTCTTCCGCTGTGCATATGTTCGTTCCATCAATTTTGGTGATTAAAGAGACTTGAAGAACAATACATCAAAACAACAAAATACATAGAAAGAAGCTTTAGGTGTTTTCGAAAAATGGTGATCAAGAAATCAAGAAACTCATTTGTATAATACTAGAAATGGAGAGTTACAAACTTTTTGAATTCTAAAACAATTAAAATTTCATACTATCAACCTCGTGGTTTGAGGTTCGATTCCCTCCCTCCATACTTTAATTACAATACCTCTTAAAAAAAATCATTTTGGAATTAAATCAAAAGTAAAAAAAAAATTAAGTAGGAGAAACTTTTTATATTCCAACTTTAGAATTTCTATTACATTTTAAACTCATAAGTAATAATTAATTAATTATATATTATATTAGGAGATTTTCAAAAATAGAAAAATAAGAGAAATTATTTATACAAAATAACAAAATTTAATTTTCTTTTATAGAGACTGATAAAAGTCTATCAGTATCTATTAGTGATAGAAATAAATAGAAATCTATCATTGTTACTATGTTATCGACACTAATCGAAATCTATCTGTATCTATTAATGTATTTTTTTTGTTATTTCTGTAAATAGTTTAACATTTGTTCTATCTGTCAAATTTTTTTTATTATATTTGTAGTTAATAATTTATTATTTATAATTAATCTTTAATAGATGAGAAACTATTTATATTCCAACATTTGAAATTCTATTGCATCAATAAAGAATTAATAATTATATATTGTGTATTATATCGATAGCAAATAGTTATCTCCATACTTTTTAATCCACTGTAGATATCGATTTACAAAGTGGGAAAATAAAATCTAAAAAGGAGTTCAGTATTTTATACGTTTTTATTTACCACTTTCTATTTCTACTTAAAAGGTAAAAGTTAAAAACTTTCCTAATCGGAATCCAAATACTTGCTTAATCTTTTCCATCATATATATAATCAATCTTCATTATTCCCAATATCACAATGCCCTGTTCAATTCTTCTCTCCTTTTTCACAACGATTATCAAAAGAAAATTAGTCTCAACAATTTTCAGAACCCAAGAATCTCTTGATCAAAACTTATCAATGGCGGCCGCGGCGGCGGAAGTTCCGATTCTCAAAGCAGAGATCGGCTCCTTCTACATTCCCAAAGACAACCCTTCAAAACCCCTAGGAGAAGACGCCCACTTCGTATTTTCCGGCAAACAGGCCGCCGGCGTGGCGGATGGCGTCGGTGGCTGGGCTTCTAAGGGCATCGACGCCGGCGAGTACGCCAGAGACCTCATGAGAAACTGCATCGCTTCTATAGCAGGCACTGACGGCGTCGTGAAACCAAAACGCGTAATGAAGGAGGCCCATTCCCGGACCGCCGCCGCCGGGTCGTCGACGGCGTGCCTAATCTCCTTCGACGGCCAGTTTTTACGGGCGGCGAATCTCGGCGACAGTGGGTTCATGATTTTCAGAGGCGGGAAGCTGGTTTATCGGTCGTCGGCGCAACGGCGAGGGTTTAACTGTCCGTACCAGATGGGAACAGGGGAGCGATGCGATAAGCCATCGGCGGCGGCGTGGAGTGGGAAGATTCGGATGGTGGCCGGAGATATTATCGTCGTCGGAACGGATGGTGGCCGGAGATATTATCGTCGTCGGAACGGATGGGTTATTGGACAATGTGTTTGAAAAAGAGATTGTGGAGCTACTGGCGTCGGCGATGGCGGAAACAGCGACGGATTTAGCGAGACTACTGGCGGAGCTGGCGTGGCTTAATTCATTCAGTGTGCTCAAAGACGGGCCGTTTGCGGTGGAGGCTCGGAAAGCTGGCCGGAGCCACCGTGGAGGGAAAATTGATGATATTACTGTCGTTGTTGCAAAAGTTACTGCGGCTTCTTTTTCTTCTCGATGAACATATATATATATAATCTTTTTGTTCGAAGAAATTGTATTTAAGGTCCAGTTTAGTAACTTTTATAATGGAAGGTAGATAACAAAGTCACAGTTAATGACATCTAAATTTGTATTAATTGATTGCTAATTACTCTATTGATTTTAATAGACAGCAACCTAAATCTTTTTGTAAACTTACTCATTTTAATAAAAATAAGATTGATCAGTTGAAAAATGAGTCATTAAATAGTTTTATCTAACCTTAATAATTTGTAATAATAAAATATATAATTTCAATTAGAAATATTTACGGAGTAGGAACGGGAGAGCCATCCTTGTCCATATCTCCTATTTCAATCCCATCTCGACAAAATTACTTAGGAGGAATTTGTAGACATCATGTAAATATATTGGGACGGGAGTTGAGATTCTCTGTCCTTATTATTCTCCTCATTCCTTCTTCAATTTGTCCAATTGAAAATTTGCTGCAAAATGAATGAACGTCTCTAATTCTAAGGATAGCTTTTTTCAAAAGCTTATTGATTTTGTTATCGCAATATGTTTTATAATTCTCTTACGACATTTTGACTAAAATAATATCAAAATTTGAAATATGGACCCACATAATCCAAAGTCTCGTGATTTGGGCTGGATCAAATTTAACATATATTTGAAAAAGACCATTGGTTTGGGTCACAATGTCCTTTAACCCAACCAATGAATGCACTTGCCCAATCATATCTACATACCAAACAAAACATAATGGGACAACTTAGCCAATTTCTATATAGGTCAATAAGATGAGTAATTAGAGTAAGAAATCTTAAGAAATAAAAATAAGGACTGATTAGATAAATGATAAAATTTAAGGTCCATTTAGATCAATAGTAAAATAAATTTAAAATTGTGGAAACGGCAAATTTGAAAAAATAATTAAAAAAAAATACTAATATAAAAATGTCAAAAATACCCTAAATACAAAGAAAAACCTCCAACGTTAAAATATTGAAGTTGGAGAGTTTCTAACCAATTCAAAAAAAGATGAAGTACACTAACTAAACCAAATATCAAAGATCACGGTTAACAAAGCAGTCTGCCACACATCAATTCCAAAGCTACCTGATCTTATTGGTACACAAACCAAACCATTAATTTAAATTACCAAAAAAATCTTCCCGAGAGCAAAATTCTTTTTAATCCCACAACAAACGAAATTAGGGACTTCAAGTTTTCTCACCCAACATCGATACATGTTGGAAACGTGAATAAGAAAACCCATCGCTAATCAGCCAACCATCTACAAGAACAAATCTCTGAAACTCTCAAGATAATCCATTCCATTACTGAAAACCCAACAAATACACTAAAGAAACCTTTACATTGTCACAAGGTAACTGAATCTAAATCTTGGACGAACTCTAACCTTCTAATATATACTCTTCTCTCGCACTCGTTTATACTTCTAAAGGACATCAAAATTGATAGCGTTGCAAGTGAATCCGAAACTAATCTTTTTGCAAACGGAAGCACGATTCCAACCAATCTCTATTATGGAAGAATGAAATCGACAATACCACATCGTCTTCACCGGTAGCGGAATCAAACCAATCCTACAATCTTTCTTTCATCCATGCACTGTAATTCCCTCTATATATTGTTTCCACCATTAAAGATAGGAAATAATTGTTGAAGAAAATCCTTGAATATCATTTAGAGAGTTGCATATTTTTTTTTTTCATAAATGTATACAGATTTTTTTAAAAAAAAATAAATAATATTTTATTTAAAATATTTAAGCAAAATTGATAAAATCTTTGATATAAAAAATATATACCTACTTTTTAGAATTCCAAAACAAAAATGGAAGAATATTTGTTTAGCAACGTTTTTTAACTAATAACTTTGAAAATAATTAACCCTTTAAATTCATTCGAATAATAATTAAGGTTATGAAAAAAAAATAAAATAAAGAGAGAATAAAGGTAAGTGAAAGATTGAGGGTTGCTGGAATAACTAGTGGGGAAAAATTGACAAATAAAGAATTAATAATTCTCACTAGTAAGAACAAGATATGTTTCTAATCTCTACCTCCAAGGATTTTGTCAACCAAAAATCTAAAACCATATGTACAACAGGGAAACGCAAGATACATAGGACACTGAAGATATAGATGAAGTGATAAATGAAGTTATCTGATCGATAGATGAAGAGGAAATTTATGAGAAGCTGGAAAGATAAAAAAGGGAAAGCCTACAAAAATTGGTATGATGATCAATTTAAAGATATTTATATATTTTTCTCCATTGTCATACTACATAGTTAATCGTAGATTTTAACCTTTTTATAGAATGATATTGTAACATCCCAAATTTTCAAATAGTTTTAATTTATTATTTCGATGTATTTTGTGAACTTGAAGATTTAAAATTGAATTAACTTGATAGGTAATTCAATTTAAGTTACAGATAAAAGGATTTGAGGGACTTGGAGGTTTGAATTTATTTTGAATTTAATTTAATTAGGAATTTGAATTTAATTTGGAAGTTAGAAAGGGAAGAGGAAGATGTATATATATATTAGGCTAAATTATAAAAAATGTCCATGAACTTTAAACTTTGTGTAAAAAATGCCCATGAAATTTCAAAAGTTTCAAAAAAATACCCTTAAACTTTAAAAAATAGTTTTAAAAATACCCTTACCGTTAGTTTTGGATGGAAACCGTTAAAATTTTATTTAAAAATACCTCTGAACTTTCAAAAGTTTAAAAAATACCCTTAATTGAATATAAGTTCAAAAATTCTTCCACCATTAGTATTTGAACAAAAACTGTTAGTTCCTTGTGAGAAAAATAACTTTAAGAATTAAAACAAAAAGTTAAAAAAATGCTCCTACCATTAATATGGTGATCAATTTATTTGAAGTTCTCTTAAGTTTGAAAAGAACCAATTTTAAAATAAATTATATAAATATCCTATTTTTTTCATATTGATACTCCATATTTCTCTTAATTTTTGAATTCTTAGCTTACACAAATTTTCTTAACAATCAAAATAAAAACCAAAATTTTAAGTTAAAATACAAAATCCCACAAAATTTCACAAAACTCCAAAATCAAAATCTCCTCTTAAAGTATACCAAAACAATAAATAGTAAAATAAAAAAAGTATTTGGCTATTAACACATACACACAACTACTACCGTACAATTTTGTTAAAATATACCCGTTTTAAAATCATTTGGTACTTTATTTATTATCTTTCTTCTTATTATAGTTCATATACTTTAATTGAAGTGTGTAATTTTATTTATTGATTTATTTATTTTAAATAAACAAGTGTCAAATAGTTAACGAAAAGAGAAGTAAGAGTGTATTGAAGAAGGAAGGGGAGAAAAAAATGGAAAATAGAGAGATAAGACTGTATCAATGGTTTTTGTTCATATAACATGTATTTTTTAACTTTTTTTTTTTTAAAGTTTAAGGGTATTTTTGAAACTTTTGAAAATTCAAGGACATTTTTTAAACAAAACTTTAACGGTTTCCATCCAACACTAACGACAAGGATATTTTTTTTTAACTCATTTTGGAAGTTTAGGGGTATTTTTGAAAATTTTGAAACTTTAGAGGTATTTTTGACACAAACTGTAAATTTCAGGGGCATTTTTTATAATTTAGCCTACATATTAAATTGAAATCCATTTAGGAAAAGCATCATATGTATGTATGTATGTATGTATATATATATGTATGTATGTATGTATGTATGTATGTATGTATAGTGTTTTATTAAAAAGAAATTAAGTGAACCTCATTTTGCATGCCATTTATCTTCACATCTTCTTCTTCATGTGTGAGTTAAACAACCAGAAACCCCTCTCCTAGCTACCGTTCAAGACGTATCGCTCACCTCGTTGGTGTTCATTCGATGTAGCCATCACTCGCTGCTCGTCCATCCGTCGTGCCACTGCAAAGTTCTATCATCAATCAATCGTTTCAACGCATCTTCATTCGTCGATCGTGGTTCGAACGCCATTGGTCGCACGTGGAAAGGGTTTCGTTTGATTTGTTAATACCCATCACTTTTTGGTGTTAGACTGAAGGGTTGAGGCGTGATTGATTGCTGGCCAGCAGGTGCAGAGTTGATTTCGATAAGATTTTGTAAATGTGTGGGGGTTTTTCTTGAATGTCCATCAATTTTTTGTTCCGATTTGAAGACACCCATGAATTTCTTATGTTAGGAGTGTGTTTTAGCGAGCTTTTGGTGGTTATCCAGCAGAGTTAGAGATTTTCTAGTAATTATAAGTTATTGGGTGAGTTAATTGGAGATATTGAAAAAATTTGGTTATTTGGGATTACGTCCTAAAAGTTTAATTTGACTTTTGACCCATGTCTTAGGATTTAATTCAAAGGTTGTGAAGGTTGATTGAGGAGGTTGTTTGCTTGCTATTTGGGCTTGTAATTGAGAGATAAGTAATCTTACTACTAGAACCGCCTTTGAGCTAGGCGACTTAGACAATATGATTTAATAGATTTATCTAGGTGTTATTGAGAAGCATGATGTGGTTAGTACTATTTTATGAGTATGATGATTAAAGCATGTTACTAATATGATTAGGCGTGGGACCTTGAGACTGTTGGGTTTTATGTCCTAAAACTCGTGGTTTGTAAACATTAGAACTTATTCAGAGAATTCAATAAAGTTGTTGAATATATTGTTTTTTAGAAATCCAATAAACCTAAGTCCCTTGACTATTATATGAGTACTTAAACTTTATGTGGAGACATACAATTGGATCAGGTTCGAGTAAATAGTCAAAATGATCTATAATATATGAATAAGGTTGGATACCTTATTTTGGTAACATTATTGGATGCGGCTTACTCTGTAGTTGTTACAAAGATTTGTAAAGTGTTGGATATGAAGTGATCCTAATTCGTACATGTTGAGACATGAGAAGTGGGGGTGTCTTGTAAAAATGAGTTTTGTACAAGATCGGACCACGAAACCTGTCACTCTTACTTTATAACATTGTTTACTGTTTAAGACTAACTATTTCAAAGCAATGACCTAGGTAACTTAACCTTAATTTTGAGCTAACTATGAACTCTTGTTTGTTCGGGATTATCCTTTGATCTGCAAACGGTGAGAGTAGACCAATTGCCTCTACTCAATAAGCTTACCATTTTGGGGATAAGACCGGATGAATAGCTGGGAACATAGGGTGCAAGAGGGAATTCACTCCTACCCGATTAGGGTTAGTAGAGAGGTTGTTCCCTTCAAGTGCTGGTTCTGGGTCTTGAACAAGAGGCCTCACCCTCTCATTGGCCTGAGAGGGATTCGGTTTGTTGATTGGATCACAAATCAATTATTCATTAGGGGATTAGTGGAACTTAAGGAACAAGAGGTAATTTCGGGAGTAAAACAGAGATCCGACCCAACCATTATTGCGAGCAACCTGTGAAGAGTTAACTTACTAATCATGATTATATCGAGTGGACATAATATATCTACAGTGAGAGAGTTCAACTATGAGTTTAGTGGAATCACCTATTAGTTAACGAATGGGAGTTAGATCGGTCTAATGAGTTTAGCCGATTAATCTCGGATCGTTGGAGCCTATGATCTGTAGCTCCACGAGGTCTCCCTACTAGTTCATAAATGGATAAGCTCTAGAATAGCGTGATAAGTTAATTTGAAGTGTTCAAATTAGAATTAAATGAATTTGGAGAAATAATATTTAAATATGATTTAAATATTTGAAGATGGAATTGTGTTAAAAATTAATTTAATATTTGATATTAAATTAATTAGAATTATTTAAATTATTATTTATTAATTTTATTAAAGAAAATTAATTTATGAAATTAATAATATTTTTCAGTTTTATTAAATAAAATTGAAAGAGAAAAGAAAAACACAAAATTGGAAAAATTGATTTTCCATTTGCTTCATGAACTAGCTCACCAACAACCCACTTTAACTCTTCATTAACTCCAAGCATGAGGTGTATCTCATGCAACAAACTTCTTTGCATGAATGCTTACAATATATAGAAGATTTTGGAGTGTTTTGAAGAGAGTGCAACCGAACAAAATTTTGAGAAAAATTTGAGAGAAAAAGGGTGTTCTTCTACATGGTTGCTACTATGAGCTTCTCTAAATTCCCTTAATTCCAGCTTATTTTGAGTCCCACTACTCAATCTTGAACTCCAAGAGGATAGTAGGGAAGACTTGGGGTGGTCTACAAAGAGATCCTGTGGAGATTTGCAGCTGAATCGAAGCTTAGAGGAAGTTCTTCAAAGGTATGTCATGAAACCCATTTTTTTTCCTGTTGAAGCATGTTTTCTTTTCTGCCAAAATTAATGATTTATAGTGCTTATGGATCCTTGTTTCTTCCGCTGCACATTGGTACCTTCCAACAGAGACATGTACTGAAGGTAGAAACTCAGTTGTACAGAGTCCATAAGTTCAAGATCCACCAGCTTTGGACCCTTCTGCGTCGAGAGTGCAAAACCCACAAGTTCACAACTCTCCTACACCAGAGAATCCCCTGCCACCTAGTGACCCTTCTAGGTTAGGGTGGTAGAGAACTCATACATGAAGTTGAACCTGGAATATGATTGTGCTTTCGTAGACACGGATTCCCCCAGCCGTCCTGATTGAGTATACTGACTGCGATGATATGACTGCGGTATTGAATATTTGACTGCGATTGAATATTCCCCCAGCCGTGCTTTCGTCGAGAGTGCAAAATATTTGACTGCGATGATATGAGAAGCGGTCATGACAGCGGTATTGAATAAGGAAGGACATGATGGACGAGTGAATGACCTAATTTGCTCAATCCTAGAAAACACCACCCTTGTGTGTTCAGACGCCATAAGTTCAAACCCAGAACCAGACATAGAACCGAAATATGTCAAACCTTTCGGTGGAGGCCAACCACTAACATGATTTCAAGAAATACAACTCCCGCACCTTTGATCGGTCACTGAAGGACCCTACCAATGCAGAGTTGTGGATGTCAATAATTGAGACGATATTATGATACATGAAATGCTTAGAGGATCAGAAGGTGTAGTGCACTATCTTCATGCTCATTGATAAAGTGCAGATTTGGTGGCAGTCGACAAAAAGGATGATTGATATAGGTAATAAACTAGTAACGTGGGAACAGTTCAAGGAGCGCTTGTGCACAAAGTACTTCTATGCTAACCTGAGGTATAATAAGTAGAAGGAGTTTTCAGACTTGAAACAAGGGCACATGACCATTAAGAAGTATGACCAGGAATTTGACACGCTATCCTGTTTCACTCATGAATTAGTTGTTACAGAGGCTATGAGAGCATAAATATTCTTCCAAGGTTTGAAGGACGAGATATAGGGTTTTGTGCGAGCCTTCAAGCCGACCATTCATGTAGAGTCCCTTCATTTGGCAGTTGAGATGGACTTCCAGTTAAAGAGTGAGTGCTTAAAGTCATTTGGGGTGGGACCTTCCTTGAGTTAAAAGAAGAAGGCAGGCAAGAGAGCTCTAGAACTTCCATAAAAGAACCAAAATTTAGATCGACCTCCACGAAATTGAAGGCAACACACTTTTCAGCCTGTAACTATTAGAGAGGTCAAGCCAACTTGTAGTTCTTGTTGGAGACGTCATTGGAGGTGTTATTTAGCCCGTAGTGGGCATGTTTCCATTGTAGTCAGGAAGAGCATACAACTGATAGATGCCCTAAAATAAATGCATATGATGAAAGGGGCGTACACGAGTTCGTAGGGTGGTTTTAATAATTCGAAGCAGGAATATGGTCGAGTGTAAATTATAACTCGGCAAGAAGAAAATAAGTTAGGTACAGTGGTGACAGGTATGCTCCCAATCTTAGGACACTATGCATTGGTATTGTTTGATTTAGGCTCATCCCGCTCATTTATATCACCAGTATTTATAAAACATTCTATGTTAGAATTAGAGCCTTTGCATTATGTCTCATTAGTTTCCATTCCATCTGGAGAAATTATATTAGCAGATAAAAAGATAAAAACATGTCAAATTGTGTTAGCAAACCATACACTAGATATGTTTTTAATAGTCTTGGACATACGTGACTTTCACGCTATATTAGGCATGGATTGGTTGGCTGCTAACCATGCCAGTATAGATTATTCATGCAAGGAGGTAATCTTTAACCTTCCTATGAAAGCTAGCTTTATGTTTAAAGGGGCCTGAATTGTGGTCTTGCCCAAAGTAATTTCAGTTTTGAAAGTCAACAAATTTCTTAACCAAGTTACTTGTAATATCTTGGCCAGTGTGGTTGACACTAAAGAAACTGAGGTCACCTTGTCTTCAGAGCCAGTGTAAGAGATTATCCAGATATTTTTCCAAAGGATCTTCTGGGTTTGCCATCGTATCGAGAGAGAGACTTTACGATCGAGTTGGAGCCAGACACAACTTTTATCTTGAAAGCTTCTTATAGAATGACCCCAGCATAGTTGAAAGAGTTTCCCGAGTGTGTCACTATGGGGTACATCGATGCTATTTGTGAAAAAGAAAGATGGTTCATTCTGCCTTTGTATTGACTATAGAGAGTTGAATAAGGTAACCATAAAGAATACGTACACTCTTCTCAAGATTAATGACTTGTTCGATCAGTTGCAGGGAGCTACGATTTTCTTCAAGATTGACCATTGATTAGGCTACCATCAATTGAGGATAAAGGACAACGATATTCCTATTGGGGTCGATACCCTAAATCTCATGGACCTCGTAGTTTGTAAATTATTTATTCACAAATTATTTACGTAATAAAGTAAAGTATTAATTTATTTTGACATTTAATTTACATTAACTCAATCCAATAAACTAAGATCCAAGGTTATTTTATGTGACTTAAATATGTACGTAGTTCGGACCACGAAATGATTAGTCTCTCTTTATAACACTACTACTTGAAGAGACTTATATTTCACTAGGATGACCATAGGTAGCTTGACTTTAATCTTAAATAAGTTGTGAACTTCTATCTATGAGGGCAATCCTTTGATCTATATGGATGAGAGTGGCTAGATTCGCCGACTGAATAAAGCTACCATTTTGGGGATTTGTTCGAATAAGGAGCTGAAAACACAACTACACAAGATGAAATTCACTTCTTCCCATTTTCAAGGTAAGTAGAAGAATGTTTCCCTTAAGGACTAATTTCGAGTCTTGAACAATAAGGCACCTCACCCTCTCACTGGCTAGAGAAGGGTCTAGTTTATAGTTGGACTATAACTAATTGTTTATTAAAAGGATCAATGGTACTTAAGGAGTTAGATGTAACAATAGGGATTAAATGGTAATTTGACTCGACTGTAGTTACGGGCAATTTGTGAAAGGTCAACTTACTGTTGATTGGTTATATCTATAGATACAAAAATATATCTACAGTACGAAGAGTGCAGTTGTCGGTCATCAGTGGAGTGACGGGCAGTTAATGAATATTGATTAATCTAATTAAAGAGTTTAATTAATTAATTTCATATCATTAGAGATTCTAATCTGTAAGCCTATAAGGTCCCTTACTAGTTCACTAAGGATAAAACAAGGAATAATTGTTTTTGGAATAATTTGAATTGTTCAAATTATTTGAGGGAATTAATGGTGTTGGTTTTATTAATGTGATTAATATAAAGTATAATGTATTTTGCTACATTATAGTATCTAGTTAATTATAAATATGGTTTATAATTAAAACTACATAATATGTGAGAGATAAATATTGGTATAAGATTCAAATATTATTTATATGAATAAGATTTATATAAATACTATAGGTTAAAATTAATATAAATAAAATTCATATTAAAATTATATGTTATAAGAGAGAGTTGCATTTTAATATGATTAAGATGCATAATATATAGCTAATTAATTAAAGATTGGTTAATTAACTATATCATCATCATCATTATTATTATTATCATCATCATCATTATTATTATTATATTTTACATAATATTAATCTAATAACTCCCCATTATAGGGGAGTTATTTTTTGGTCTTCACGTGGAGGGATTTATATAACTCTTTCCTCATCATTTCTTTATCTGTATTTTAAATACAGAATTGAAAAAGAAGAACAACAAACATGTTTTTCAAGAAGGCTCTCTCCAAAAAATATTCTCTCATCTTCTCTACATTCAATTTCCCTCTCTCAAAACTCTAAAGAAGTCTCACAACTTAATTCCTTACCAAAGAATAGCAAGGTAACTTTGTGGTGGTGTCAAGAGGTTTGTTATTACAATGTTCTTGTTTGTTGAAAAATTTCCAATGTTCGTGCCATATTGAGTTCAAGGTAGAGAGGATTTACGTGAAGAAGAAACTTCTACAAGGGTGAATAATTTCTATTCCTCTTCCTCTCAAATTTGAAAGCATGCTTATAGGATCTAATTTTTGATGTTTATGCCACACTCTTGTATATATTTCTATGTTATTTCATGGTTTCAAATTGTTCAAATTATTTGAGGAATTAATGGTGTTGGGTTTTATTAATGTGATTAAATAAAGTATAATATATTTTGCTACATTATAGTATCTAGTTAATTATAAATATGTTATAATTAAAACTACATAATATGTGAGAGATAAATATTGTATAAGATTCAAATATTAATTATATGAATAAGATTTATATAAATACTATAGGTTAAAATTAATATAAATAAAATTCATATTAAACTATATGTTATTAAAGAGAGTTGCATTTTAATATGATTAAGATGCATAATATATAGCTAATTAATTAAAGATTGGTTAATTAACTATATGTTATCATCATTATTATTATCATCATCATCATCATCTTCATTATTATTATATTTTACATAATATTAATCTAATAACTCCCCATTACAGGGGAGTTATTTTTTGGTCTTCACGTGGAGGGATTTATGTAACTCTCTCCTCATCATTTCTTTATCTGTATTTTAAAATATAGAATTGAAAAAGAAGAAACAACAAACATTGTTTTCAAAAAGGCTCTCTCCAAAAAATATTCTCTCATCTTCTTGCATTCAATTTCCCTCTCTCAAAACTCTAAAGAAGTTCACAACTTATTCCTACCAAAGAATAGCAAGGTAACTTTGTGGTGGTGTCAAGAGGTTTGTTATTACAATGTTCTGTTGTTGAAAAATTTCCAATGTTCGTGCCATATTGAGTTCAAGGTAGAGAGGATTTACGTGAAGAAGAAAACTTCTACAAGGTGAATAATTTCTATTCCTCTTCCCTTCTCCGCAAATTTTGAAAGCATGCTTATAGGATTAATTTTGATGTTTATCCTGCCACAACTCTGTATATATTTCTATGTTATTTTCATGGTTTCAAATTGAATTACGTTTGTACGACGTCCACACGTTCCACAAAGAAATTCCATTCTTTCAATTCCTAAGATATTATTTCGTTCTAGATATGGACATTATGAGTTCATCTTAATGTCATTTAGTTTGACTAATGCTCCTACAGTATTTATGGATCCTATGAGTAGAGTGTTCAAGGAGTTTCTTGACACCTTTATGATAGTTTTCATTGATGATATCCTGGTTTATTCCAAAACGAATGCAGAACATGAAGAGCATTTATGAAAAATTTTGGAGACTTTGAGGTCAAATAATTTGTATGCCAAATTCTCCAACAAGTGTGAATTTTGGCTATGTCAAGTGTCCTTTTTGGGACATGTGGTGTCGAAGAAGGGAGTATCCGTTGACCCTACCAAGATTGAGGCAGTTACGAGTTGGCTTTATCCCACCACAGTCAGTAAGGTGCACAGTTTTCTGGGTTTTGCAGATTATTACCCCCAGTTTGTCAAAGACTTTTCTTGCATAGCCACTCCTTTAACTTAGTTGATCAGGAACGGAGCTTCCTTTATTTAGAGTAAGACTTCTAAGGATAGTTTTCAGGATCTTAAACGAAAGTTGGTTTCTACACTAGTTCTTACAGTGCCAGATGGATTCGAAAGTTTCGTTATTTACAGTGATGCCTCCAAGAAAGGATTGAGGTGCGTGCTAATGCAACGTGGTAAGTGAAGGAACTCGTTTAAAAAGAGATCCATGAGAGGAAGCGGATCGTCTAAATCCTATTTTGATTGAAAACATAAATTTGCAGTAAACACAAACAGATTACGCATTTTAACAAAATATCTACATGCTTTTGAACAAGAAAAAGAGTTCAAAGATTATACATTTGAAGAATACTTCTTCGCATAAATCCCTCGAACTATCACGAACCTCGAACAAACAGTAAACTTAAAGACCCTCTTCAAGAAAACTCAAACCAGATGGTTGAAGACACTACCACTTGGAGTCCTCGGTATTCACAGGGTGAAAACCCAAGAGTGGTGGGCTCGACTATTTTGGTTAGGAGGGAGTTTGAGAGTTTGGAGGAAGAAGACGATTGAGGAAGAAGCACTATCGTATAGTTTTTGCTTCAATCGTTTAGTGAATTTGTCTATCGTATAGTCATGTATTTTTCGTATAGACTAGTTATGGAAAAATAAAATCACATTTTATTTATTCCATTAGACATAAAAAAAATGCTTAACCACCCACTAAGGTGGTTTGAGAGAAAAAAGGGGATTATTATTCAAAATAATAAATAATATAAATAAATATGATAACCAATTTATCATATTTTATTTATAACCTATATTTTTAATATTGCATCATATACAATATAAACCATAGTTCTTTTTCTCTATTTTATGGCATTTAATGTAAATTATATTTATATTAAATTAACAACTATTTGAATCGTATTCAAATATCTATTCCTCCAATTAAACTATAATGTATCAAATACATTATATCAATTATATCAAATATAATTTAATTAATTTAATTATATCATATATAATTAAATTCCCTCTTATTAATTTGAACAATTCAAATTAACCCAAAAATTGATTCTCAACTAAATTCTTTTGAGCTACCAAGGAGACCTTATGAACTTGTAGCTTGAAGCTCCAACGATACGTAAATAATTAATTGAACTCTTAATTACATTATCCACCATCCATTAATTGTCGGATGCTCCACTAAAGACCGAAAGTTCCACTCTTCGCACTACATATATATTTCTATGTCCATTAGATATAATCAATCAATAGTACGATGACCCTTCACAAATTGCTCGTAAGTACAGCTGGACCAAATTACCGTTTTGCTCTTGTAGTTACATCTAAATTCTTAAGTACCACTGATCCCTCTAGTGAATAATAGATCATAGTCCTACTATGAGTAAACCCCTCTCGGGCCAAGAGAGGGTGTGGCGCCACATTGTTCAAGACCCGGAATCAGCCCTTAAGGGAGCAATTTATCTACTTGCCTTTGCTACGGGGAAGGAGTGAATTTCATCTTGTGTAGCTAAGTTCCTAGCTCCCCAATCAGACGAATCCCTAAAATGGTAGGCTTGTTGAGTCGGCGATCTGGCCACTCTCACCCATACAAATCAAAAGACCACTCTCAAAGGCAGAAGCTCACAACTCACTCGGGATTAAGGTCATGTTACCTATGGTCATCCTAGTGAAATGAAAGTCATTATTATGAACGACGTTATATAATGAGACTAAACATTTCATGGTCCGATCTTATACAAACTCCTTTATATAGAATATCCCCGCTCACATGTCTAATATATGAATGATCAGGATCTGATCATTTATAGCACTTTACAACATTTTTAACACCTACAAAGTGGGCCATACTCATAATGTCACCAAGATAAGGTACCTAACCTTATCCATATACTATAGACCATTTAGGTTATCACTTAAACATGATCCACTTGTATGTCTCCACATACATGTTTAAGTTACAATAATAACTTTGGATGTTAGTTTATTGGTTTGTGGTTAATGCAACTAAAATATCACATATTTCATAGACAAAATGAATAAAATATCAAATATTATTAATCACATACAAGTTTGTTCATATAAGGTTTACAAATTATAGGACCCTATGAGATTTAGGGCATTAACCTCACAATCTCTCACTTGTCCTAAAGTTAGTGGGGTGTACAAGATAATAAAATACAAGTACACAAAACAATAAACTAAGGCATAACATGCACAGTACAAGAGTAAGATGGTTGCTTATGCCTCTCATTAGTTTAAAAATCATGAACGAAACTACTCTATACATGATTTGGAGTTATCAACGATGATTTTCACTTTAAAGAATTAGCGAGAATCCTCCACTAATTAATAAAGTAACAAGCATTAAGATTAAGGGGGGCGCTAAGCCGAGGAATTGATTTCCATCGTCTAATCAACTATTCGATAGAGATTTATCTAGATTAGAAAGTAATGCTTATCAGATGTTCCCAATTTGACTTCACAAACGTACTTAACCTTTGCTTGTTGATTAACTACCCAACGATTACAAATTAGGGCTAATCAAAGCAATCGTTCACACTAACATAGCTAATTGTCAGATTATCCCATGTAAGATAGATTGAAGAACGAATTTAAGATGAAATCTCATAAAATTCAGAACAATCTCAACAGAATTACAACCCAAGTCTCAAGAATGAAGAATGGATGGAGATAAACTAGAAAACCCAAGCTAAGTACTGATAGAGTAAACATGCAAAATACAGAAGCTAACAGAATCATTAAACACTCTAATCACATTAATTTGAGTAACAAGCATGCAAGCTCATAGTTTTTCATACAATAGGGTTTCAGCTTACTACCTTTGTAGATTTCCTCCAATTCCTTGCAAGCTCCACAAAAATTGACCTTCAATTTCTTCAGTAGACCACCAAAAGTATCTTCTCTACTATTCTCAGCGTTGGATTGAGTGGTGGAACTCCAAATTGAGAGAGAATTTTTAGTAGTTTGGAGAAGGTTTGAAAGAAAATTTTCGAACAAAATTTTCTTTTTCAAAATTCAATTGCATGTCAATCAAACCGATCAAATTGAAGTATATATTCAACTTAACCATGCAAGCACTCATTCAATCAGCCCTTTGACACTTCAAGCACTATATGAGTGGGCTAGGTGTTAATTTAGGGGAAAATCTACTATGAAAATAAATTTAGGATAAATCCACTAACCTAACTAATTTCTAATTTTATTTATATTTAAATTAACTTTAAATTAAATATAATTAAAACTCAATTTCTGGAAATTGAATTTCTCTTAAAATTGAAATTAACTTAGTTAATTAATTAAATAATAATTTAATATTAAATATTAAATTAATAAAACACCTAATTCAAACATGAATTTTATTCATGTAATCAATATTTAAATCATTATTTAAATATATAAAACTCTCCAAATACGTTTAATTTCAATAAATTTAAACGTTAATTATATCAAATATAATTATCTAAACCCTAAATTGAATTTGAAAATTTCAAATTCACTCAATATTTTAACCCAAGGTTTAATCTTTTATGGGCTAGTAGAGGGACCTTATGGACCTATCACGAGCTCCAATGGTTTGAGATTAATTGGCTAAACTCTTTAAACTGAATTAATCAATATTCGTTAACTACCGAGACATACCACTATAGCTCAATAGTTGCACTCTCCTCACTACAGATATATTTTTGTCTACTTGATTTAACTATAATCAATAAGTCAATCTTTCACAGGTCATTCGTATTTGCAGCTAGGTCAAAATTACCGTTTTATCCCTGTAAATACATCTTGTTCCTTAAGTCTCCACTGATCCTCTATTGAACAATTGGTTTATTGTCCAACTAATAAACCATATCCCTCTCTATCATGAAAGGGCGGGGCTCCTTAATTCAAGATCAAGAATTAGTACTTAAGGGAAAAACTTATCTGCTAACCTAAGATGAGTAGGAGTGAATTCCATCTTACAAGATTATGTCCCCAGCTATCTATCTGGTTTTATCCCCAAAATGGGAGCTTTTTGAGCGGTGATATTAAACCACTCTCACCTATACAGATCAAAGAATAATCCCAAATAAACAGAAGTTCATAGTTAGCTTAGGATTAAGATCGAGTTACCTTTGGCCATCAATTTGATATAATAAGTTTTAACAGTAAATAGTTTTTGTAAAGAAATGTCATTATTTCGTGGTTTGGTCTTATGAAAACATCTCTTACGTAGGATGTACCCATTCGCATGTCTCCACATGAATGATTTTTGGATCACAACATTTGTATCAATATACCAAATGGGCCGCATCCATAGTGTCCCCAAGATAAGGTACCTAATCTCATCCATATACTTATAGACCTTTTTGGCTATATACTAAAACTTGATCCTCTTTTATGTCTACATAAAGTTACTATAGCCATGGGTTTGTTTATTGAATTTTATAATAGGACGCAATTTCAATAACACTTTTATTGAATGAAGTCTCAATAATACTTTTATTGTAAAATAGTATATGTTTAAAAATTATGAACTACGAGTTTTAAGACATTCCCAACAAGTACTTACCTTTTAGCCACAAATCATGCTCTAAAACCAATAATCAAGCTCTATGATGCTAAAAATAGTAAGAAATTACAATATTCTATTGAAGGGAGGAGGAAAACGAGCCAAAAATGGCAAAACTACGTGATAACCTACATTTCGGACATAAAATATTATATATAGCAGGCGTCACAACGTTGCAACGCTCTGATTGAGGGTAGAATTGTAATTCTTCAGTCTTCTTTCTCTTTTTGTGCAATTTAGCTCCCAACTTGGCCGTTTATTGTCTTTTCATCCCGAATGCTTCATTTGGCTTCATATACACTCGAGACCTATAAAATCATCAATTAAACACATTAAATAGTCTAACGATCTCGAATTAAGGAGAGAGAGGTAGCACATTTTCAGTGCTATCATCCATCCGAAGCACACCCTCAACTTTTGCATGGTTCTAAGCACGATTGTTGTTCTCCTTGGGAGACCCATAGCCCATGCTTGACGTTGATGTGCGCTTCTTCTACCAATTCAGGTATGTCATTAGAAGATTTGGTTAGAGAACTTTCTAACATCTCTGGTGAGTTTGAGCAGAATCCTCATTTAGTCAACAGGAATTCTCGAGTTTCCTGTAGGATAGCTTCCATTCCGAATCAGAAGCTAGAGTTGAGTTTAAGAGTCTGATTGACCTCGTTGCTTAGATCACTAAATCACTTGGGAGACTTGAGGAGTCTTTGTTGCAATCTTCTGAGACTACCAAGGTAATCAGTGAAGACGATCATCCCGTTGAGCAGGTGGTTCCTCAGAACACCTGTTAAGGTAAGACTTTGGTTTTTATAATGCGTGAACTTGCTGATAATTCTTCTCATTGTGTGCAAGATTCTATTGAGTCTCACTTGGAGACTCGAGCCCCAATGATTCTGGAGGTAGATTATGTTCCTCAACTTGCAAATTCCATGTAGACACTAGAGAACAGTTCAGAGCTCCTCCTCGTTCATACCACTGAGGTTGAGTTTGTGGAGGAATTCTACCCTTTCAGTAATGAAAAAGATGTCTATCCTATGCCTTGTTAGAAACAAGTTAGTAAAGTTAAGTGTGAACCCGTATTTCATTTCGAGGAGTCTTAGGTAAAAGAGTTAGAGGCTTCCAAGCCTCGATCTGTTCTTTCTTCTGACATTTCTTACATTTTCTAATATTGCTCATCTTTTCTGAATGAGTCAGTATCAGTCGAGTTAGAGTTTGTTGAGTCTTTTCTTTATTTCGACTCGTTAGGTTTATTTGAGTCTTTTGATTCTTGATTTTTATTTTTTTTGACTAATATGAAAAATACCAAATTCGATTTGTCTGATTCTCTTCAAAAGATGAAGATCCTTATAGCCTTATCGAGCTTTATCGACTCATCTAAGAAGGGACTAGAGAAATACGAGAATTTCTTTGTGTTGGGTTTTATGTCCTAAAACTCATGGATTGTAAACAAAACTTATTCCGAAAATTCAATAAAGTTGTTATTGAATATATGAATTGCTTATTTAGTTTTAGAAATACATCCAATAAACTAAAAGATCCTGACTATTACATGAGTACTTGAACTTTAGGTGGAAACATAAAAGTGGATTAGGTTCGAGTAAATAGTCAAAACGGTCTATAGTATATGAATAAGGTAAGGTGCCTTATTCTGGTAACACTATCAGATGCAACCCACTCTATAGTTGTTACAAGGAGTTGTAAAGTACTACAGACGAAGAGATCCTGATTCGTACATGTAATGATACGAGGAATAGGGGTGTCCTGTGCAAAGAGTTTGCGCAAGATCGGACCACGAAATAAGTCACACTTATTTTATAACGTTGTTTACTGTTTAAGATTGACTATTTCACAACGATGACCTAGGTAACTTAACCTAAATCTTGAGCTAACTATGAACTCCTGTTTATTCGGGATTATCTTTAGATTTGCATGGGTGAGGGTTGGCTCAACAGCATTGGCTGAATAAGCCTCCCATTTTAGGGGTAAGACTGGGTAGATAGCTGGAGACATAGGGTGCAAGATGGAATTCACTCCTACCTGCTTTCAGGGATAGTAGAGAGGTTGTTCCCTTAAGTGCTGACTCCGGGTCTTGAACAAGGGGCCCACCCTCTCATTGGCCCGAGAGAGATTCAGTTTGATAATTCGATCACAAACCAATTGTTCATTAGAGGATCAGTGGGACTTAAGGAACAAGAGGTAATCTTAAGGGTAAAACAACCTTTTGACCCAGCTGTTATTACGAACAATCTGTGAAGGGTTAACTTACCAATCATGGTTGTATCGAGTGGACACAATATATCTACAGTGAGGGAAGTGTAACTCTGGGCTTTAATGAAGTGACCCAGTAGTTAACAAATGAGGGTTAATTTGGTGTAAAGAGTTTAGCTGATTATCTCGGATCATTGGAGCCCATGATCTGTAGGTCCACCTGGTCCCCCCATTAGCTCACAAATGAATTAGCCTTATAGTAGGATATAAGTTGATTTGAAATGTTCAAATTAGAATTAAGTGTATTAGTAATTATATGTGATATAATTACACGTTTAATTTTGGAATTAAACGAAATTGGAGAATCAATTAGTATTTAAATATGATTTAAATATTGAATTCATGAATGGGGATTCATAGTAGTGGAATTCGTGATTAATTAATTTAATATTTGTTATTAAATTAATTAGAATTAATTAAATTGTTTAATTAATTATTAATTATTAATTTTATTAGAAAATTAATTTTGAATTAATTTTTGTAAAATTAATATAATTTCAGTTTTAAATGTAAAATTAAAAACTGAAATTAATTTATAATTTTGAAATTTCTTTCAAAATTAGAAAAATAAAGAAAAATTGGAAAAATCCTAAAATGAGATTTTCCCACTTCTTCTTGAAGTAGGTTAGTCACCAAACCACTCACTTTCCTACTCAAATTTGAAGCTGGAGCTGGAATGTTTTTAGACATTTAAGTGTTTGCATGAATGACTTGTATATATCACTCAGTTTGGAGTGAAAATCGGGCATGCAATTAACTAAAAATTGTTGAGAAATCTTGAGGTAGAAGAAGGTTTTCAACCATGGTGATCTAGTGACCTTTTCTCCATTTTCCCCTAATTTAAGCTTATTTTGAGTCCCACGATTCAATCTAAGGCACCAAGAGAATAGTAGGGAAGACCTTGTGGTGGTTTACATCAAAGGAAGAGAGAATCGCAGATAAAATTCTTGATTCAAATAGATCTTCAAAGGTTAGTATGAAACCCTCTTTTTAATTTATGAGCATGTTGAATTTGAAGCCAAAATTAATGAATTAAAATGTTTAATAATCTTGTTTTCTTCCGTTGCATACTTCCTAATTCTAACAATTGGTATCAGAGCATCATTTAAGCATTCAATTTGGTTTAATTTTGGCTTGGTGGGTGTTTTTCATAAGATATATGAAAATGGTAAACTGATATGGTTTTCTATGTTTTGGCATTAAAATCATCTTCAATTATATAGTAATTCTTGTAATTGGCTCTTGGTTGATGAGCCTTATGTGATTAAGTGTCTATAATTCGCTTGGAGTCATTAGAGTTGAAATTTGGTTATAATTGAAAAAAGAAGTGAAGAAGGTTGAGCTGCTGCAAATTCCAGTGGAGCTTCTGCAAATTCCAGTGGAGCTTCTGCTCAGGCAGCGTTGCAACGCTGCTCACCCAAGCCCAGCATGCATGCTTCATCCCAAATCGACGATCCAACTGAACCAGTCCAGCCGGTTCGGGTCAAAGAGGTCCAGTTCGATCAAATTCTGTTGGGAATGGTGTCCTAAATCTCCTTGTAATCTCGTAGTTTGTAAATCTGTATAAACATATTATTGTTAATAAAATAAGTGTTATTTTATAAGCATATACTCAATCCAATAAACTAAGATCCAAAGTTATTTTATGTAATTTAAACAAATATGTAGAGACATACAAGTGAATCTTGTTTAAATAATAACCTAAATTGTCTATAGTAGATGGATAAGGTTGGGTACCTTATCCTTGTGACACTACGGATATGGCCCGCTTTGTAGGTGTTACAAGTGTTGTAAAGTACTAAAAAAGATCTGATCCTAATCATTCATGTGGAGACATGCAAAAGGGGATATTCTATACAAAGAGTTTGTATAAGACCGGACCACGAAAAGATTAGTCTCTTTATATAGCGTTCTTAATAATAGAGACTTACATTTCACTAGGATGATCATAGGTGACATGACCTGAATCCTGAGTAGTTGTGAACTCTTTCTCATGAAGGCGGTCCTTTGATTTGTATGGGTGAGAGTGGCTAGATTGCCAACTCAACAAGTCTACTATTTTGGAGATTTTTCTGACTGGGGAGCTAGGAACATAGCTACACAAGACGAAATTCACTCATTTCCCGATGCAAGGGCAAGTAGATAAATTGCTCCCTTAAGGGCTGATTCCGGGTCTTGAACATAGTTGCCACACCCTTTCCTGGCCCGAGAGGGACTTGATCATAGTGGAACTATGACTTATTGTTCATTAGAGGAATCCGTGGTACTTAAGGAGTTAGATGTAACTACAGGGGAAAATAATATTTTGGCCTAGCTGTACTTACGAGCGATTTGTGAAGGGTCATCGCGCTGTTGATTAGTTATATCCAATGGACACAGAAATTTATCTGTAGTGTGAAGAGTGCAGCTGTCAGTCTTTAGTGAAGTGATTAGCAGTTGACGAATGTTAGGTAATTTAATTAAAGAGTTTAATTAATTATCTGAGTACCGTTGAAGCTTCAATCTATAGGTCCATAAAGTCCCCTCTGTAGCTCAACGTGGATTTAATCTTTGGATTAATTTGAAATGTTCAAATTAATTGAAGGAATTAATTATGATATAATTAATTAAATTGATTATACATGTGATATAATTAATATAATGTATTTGATACATTATAATTTAAGGTAATATGAGATGAGTTTGAATATGATTCAAATACCAATTATATGAATGAGATTCGTGTAATTAAATATAAATATGATTTATATTGAGAGGAATTAAATATTTGGATATGATCCAAATATCATTTATGTGGATGAGATTCATATGAGTGGATTTAATATAAATGTGATTATATTAAATGCCATGTATAGTTGAGAGAATAAAATCTATAGTTTATGTTATATTTGATGCAATATAAAACTATAGGCTATATTTTATATTTGATATAACATATAGTGTATATATATAATAAAGTAGTTATTATATATATATACCATGTTATTAATTTATTTGAAATTAATAAAAAAGGAAGGAGTTATAATTCCCTCCCCACATTCTCTCAAGAAAACTAATGTGGGATTCAAGAAGTTGAAAGTATCATCTTCTTCCTGAATTCTCTAGGAGAAGAGTTTTCTGCAAGAGAAAGGTACTCTGAAGAAACGTCCCTCTCCTCCTCTCCATATTTTTCCCACTTCCAAGGATTCAAGCAAAGCCTACAACTCTTGCTTGAATCCTTTAATCCCAAAGATAATACAGAAGGTTCTCGAGTGGTGGTATCCTTGCGTGAAGAAGGAGACTCGCGAGGAAGGAGTTCCGTTCTTGGCTTGTACAAGAGATTTCTTGAAAAAAGAGTTCTTCAAAGATAAGAGTTTCTAAAACCCTTTGTATTTGTTTTTAAGCATGTTGTAATTTTAAATAAATGCATATCTGCTTGTTGCTTTACTGTAAAAATTTATATTCAATAAAAATGGCGTTTGAACGATCTTTGCTTCTGCTCAAAGGATCTTTTTCGAAAATTTCCTTCAAATTCAACTCAATTCAACCCTTTTTGAAGGTTTGAGGTCTGATTTGAGCGGTTCAGGTCCAGTTCGGGGCGGTTTGAATGGTCCAAAAGCATTTTGGAGCCTTTTTTTTGCTTATTTTTGTAATAGTTAGTCCTTTGTTTGCTTGAAAATGTCAAAACTAAAATCATATCAGTCCGTGTTTAATTATTTATGCATATGATGCATGTTATAATTAAATAAATCTTGTAGTGCATAAAACATACCTTGTAGATTTAAAATCCCACCATAGGAAGCATGTTACATGCATTGAAAGTATGTTATAAAGTGTTATAATATATAATATGCATGTATAAGGTTTCTTTTATTTAATATAAGTGTTATATTAAATATTGAATGACTTTGATGTATGTTATGGATGCTTAGCATGTCTAAGTTATAAAATTGGGTTAGACATATAAAATCCATAACAAAGATAAGTCGTATGCTCACGTAGGTTAACCACTTGTTTTAATAGTTAAAATAGGTCGTTATCTTGTAAAACTAATATTACAAACTCAACCGGTATATAATCCTGTCTAAGATTGGGGGTATTTAAGTTGGCGTTTTACATAACACCTCCTACCTGGGGATTATGGCCGGATAATTGAGCATTGTTAACTGGTTTTATAAGAAATATGTGAGCGGTGTGAGGTTTTAAAACTGGTTTATCACCTAGATATCATAGGTTAAATCCAAATATAAACATTGTACTTGTATAAACACCTAAACTTTGGTTGTTTAATTAGCCGGAACAAACCTAAATAAAGAATATACCCAAACAATTGTCAGGACACTTAAGTCGGAGTTTAATAGCATATATGATATGTTATTAGAACATTTCAGTGGGTATTTAAGAATGCTTCAATGAGAGATTAATAACATATACGATATGTTATTTTTCGCTCTTGCGTCCCTAAAAGTTCACAATCGAGATTCATGTTTCGTTTTGTGTCATCTTGAGAGTGACCTCCATTCGGAAAGTGTTTACATGAAACGAGATTTTGCTGAATAGGGGAGGTTGTTCATCGTAAAATCAAATGTGATGTTTTGATTTTAATTCTCACGTCCCAAAATGTTCACACCATGAGGTTCATGCAACATTTCGTGTCATCCTGGGAGTGACCTTTATTCGGAAAGTGTTTGCATGAATCAATATTAAGGTGCATGAGGGGAAGTTGTTCAATGTAAAATCAAATATATGATATATTGATTTCAACTCTCACGTCCTTAGAAAGTTCACACCGTGAGGTCGATACAACGCTTTGTGTTGATTATACCTTGATGCTTCATTCGAAAAATGTTCGTATGGGTCAAGATCAAGGTGAATGGGGGAAGTAGTTCATAGTAAGTGGGTGAAGGATATGTGTCAACGTGTCCTGTGATCTCTTTCGTTTGTTTGGACCGTGAGATTTTATGTTGCACCTGCTTGTCACCTTTAAGTTTGCCTTGCTAGTCGTTTAACGACGACTATCCCCACGGGGGGCTGTAACATAGGATTCAAAACAACTCAAACTCCAAAAATGGATAGGATTTCTTTGGTCGTTTTCCAACCTTGACTTTCTATTCAGTAGCATCGTTGGGGTCGACCTTTGAGGTCTGAAAATGGAGGGTTACACTTACAGAATTACTAAAGTTTTAGTAAGTTCTGACAAAAAATAGTAGCTAAATGACTATTGGAATATGAGTTATTTTGGAGATAGTATTTAGTCAAGAATGTCTTGCTTTAGTGAAGGAGTATTTGACTGTCCCTCGGTAGCACTTATTATGACTCACTATAGTATCATTGAAAAATAATGAATTTTGGGTACATTATTACTTTGCTAAAATATGATTGGGTTTAAAAGCAATTTACTAATAAAATTTGTTTATATTTTCAGAATGACGAGTTCTTTAGTACAACTATTGGCTTCTGATAAACTTACTGGGGATAACTATGCTACATGGAAATCAAACTTAAATACAATACTGGTGATAGATGACTTGAGATTTATTTTAACAGAGGAATGTCTCATTCTTAGCACAAATGTAAACCGAAATGTTTGGGATGCATACGACAGATAGATCGGGATTAATGAGAAAGTTCATGCCTATATTCTTGCTAGCATATCTAATGTATTAGCTAAGAAACATGAGAGCATAAGTACTGCCAGACATATTATGGAATCTCTGCGTGGGATGTTTGGACAACCGTTCTTCTCCCTGAGGCATGATGCAATCAAATATGTTTACAACTGTCGTACAAAAGAAGGGACCTCTATTACAGAACATGTCTTGGACATGATGGTCCATTTTAACGTGGCAGAAGTAAATAGTGTTGTTGTTGATGAGAAGAGTCAAGTTGGTTTTATTCTTGAATCTCTTCTGAAGAGTTTCTTGCAGTTCTGTACAAACGCGTTGATGAATAAAATAGAGTATAACTTGACTATTCTTCTAAATGAGCTACAGGCTTACCAGACCATGACGAGGACTAAAGGATTGGAACCAAAAGTAAATGTTACTACTGCTGAGAAAAGAGGATCGTCCTCTAAGAAGTCTTTTGCTTCTTCTTCACAGAATAAAAGTATTACAGTAAAGAAGAAGAAAGGGAAAGGGAAGAAGAAACCTACTGGCAGAAAAGGCAAGGCAAAAGCTACAGATAAAGGAAAATGTTTCCACTGTAGTGAAGAAGAGCACTAGAAGAGAAACTATCCACAATACCTTGCGGAGAAAAGAGCAGAGAAAGCAAAATAGGAAACTAGTTCCTGAGGGTTACTCGCTATGAGATAATACTCTAGATTGTGAATATAGGAACATATCTCAAAATGACTAGTGGGAGATGTTGGAGTTGTTGAAAGATAAACTTGTTTACTTTTTGTTATTGTAATAAAACTTATTTTATCTTTTGTATAGAACATATTGTATAAACCTTTTATTATAAATTAAATGTTCATTAGCAAAAGGTTATATTTGTTCTACTCTATAGCAACTTTTGTTAGAACCAACCAAGCTAAAAGCCATCTGCAAATATTTAGATATTTAAAAACAGCTAGAAAACAATAAAGGTAAATAGTTGTTTGACCTAAATAATAAGTTCAGAACACTTGAAGTTCAAGGTGTATAAAACTTGTTAGGTAAAATAAAATCCAAAATACTTCGATTGGAACAAAGTAAGGAATATAGAAAGTTTGAGATTTCTGGGGCTATTATGATAGAACATGAAATCGAGTGAAAACTTTCTACACCTAATTGCCTTAATTGTTTTGAACATTATTTTAATTTTAAGGTATTTATGAAAATCCATATAAGATATGGAGAACTCATAAAATCTGTTTATGATATGTAAAAAATGTTTACATAGTTCAGAAATCTGAAAAGATCAACACATGTGTTAGTGTCGAACCCTTAAGTGTTGAAATATTGTTCAAAAGACATGCCTATCTGTAGGACATCCAAAAGTAATATATTTTCAAGTAAATGAAAATCAAGTGTTTGTGTTGACAAATACCAAATTTTCTGGAAAAATTTACGAGATCATCATGTATTATTTGTATTCCATAAAAGCATATATATATCAATAAAGAGTTATTGATTAAAACTGATACTGTAACAAAAGTTGTTTGGGCAGATCAGATGCATCTTACTCAAGATTTGAGGGTATTTCGATATAATGGGAGGGATGTATGACACCCTAGCCATGTTTTGAGTTTATTAGAAACTCATGCCATCAAGTTTAGGTGACAACATAAAAAAACAAAGAGTTGTGAAAATTAGATGCATTCCCTATATAGTTTAATAAGATCCATTGTATACTAACATGTTTACAGCGATTCTCTTGGCTAAAGTGTTTCAGAATCTTCTAGTAAGACTGGGACTACGAGGTATATAACCTAGGGCAAGTAGGAGAAAAACCCATGGGTATGTGATACCTAAAGGTAAACCATGAGTATGTGATGCCCTAGTTTATTGTATTTCTCTGTAAAACTCAAAAACTCAACATTATGTATTCATATGTATGTTACCATTGAAGTTTTAGTCCAAGTGGGAGTTTGTTGGGTTTTATGTCCTAAAACTCGTGGATTGTAAACAATAAAACTTATTCTGAAAATTCAATAAAGTTGTTATTGAATATATGAATTGCTCATTTCATTTTTTAAATAAATCCAATAAATTAAAAGATCCATGACTATTACATGAGTACTTGAACTTTACGTGGAGACATAAAAGTGGATCAGGTTCAAGTAAATAGTCAAAATGGTCTATAGTATATGAATAAGGTAGGGTGCCTTATTCTGGTAACGCTATCGGATGCGACCCACTCTGTAGTTGTTACAAGGAGTTGTAAAGTGCTACAGACGAAGTGATCCTGATTCGAACATGTAAGTACATAAGGAGTGGGGGCGTCTGTACAAAGAGTTTGTGTAAGATCGGACCACGAAATACATCACTCTTACTTTATAACATTGTCTACTGTTTAAGACTGACTATCACAACGATTAAAGGAACTCTTAAATAAGAACATTGATGAGCGTGTTTGAATTTTTCCCATTTAATTGTGACCGAATTACCACACACACATTCTAACAAATAGGTATGCAATTTAACACTAATTATACGCATGCTTTGACAAATAAAAAAACAACAGATTGAGTAAATATACCAGTTGAAGACTATCTTTACTTCGAACTCAATCTAGCTGAAGCAACTCCTCCATAGTCCAAATCGTCCAGCAATTAGTCACCTAACAGTACGATCGTCTACACAAACGGCAACAACTGAACAAGCAGCAACCGGGGACGACACCACCACTTGAAGCCCTTGGTATTCTCGGAGTGAGAATCCAAAGAGTGGACTTTGATGGAATTGGTAGAGGAAGGAGGAAAATATGATAATGTAGAACAACAAGCAAGTGGGAGATAGTAGGTGTATAGTCGGGTGCTCGTCGTTTAGAGAAAGGCACACGATCGTGTAGGTTTTACTAAGCGATCGTTTAGAAAACTCGGCGCGCTAAGTGATCGTTTAGTGCACAGGGTGTGTGATCGTTTAGGCGACAAGGCACTATCGTATAGGCTTTCAGCTAAGCATCGTGATGTTTCCACACCTTGAGCGATTTTTTCGAACTCTTTGCAAAATGAAACCAATTTTCATTTTATTCTTCAGTTACAATAACCGAAATTGATCTTCACACTATCGCACGATTTAGGAGAAATTTTCAGTCAGTTATCACATAATCAACTAATTAATTAATAAATGAATATAATCATATTATATTCTTAACCTATAGTTTGATATCATATATCTACTATAGTAATTTCTCTTATACTTGATATAAATTATATTTATATCTAATTTCCTCCAAAATAATGTATCTCATACATTTAGTCAATTATATCATATATAGTTAACCATTTTGATTATATCATATATAATTAAACTCTCTTTTGTCAATTTGAACATTTCAAACTGACCCAAAAACTGATTCTCGACTTTATCCAAGCTACCTAGAGGACCTTGTGGACCTGTGGCTCGAAGCTCCAACGGTACATGAATAGCTGAAACTCTTTAGCCACAAGATCACCATCCATTAACTGCCAGGCATTCCACTAAAGATCAATAGCTGAATTCTTCTTACCACAGATATATTTCTGTGTCCATCAGATATAACCAATCATGAGTACGATGACCATTCACAGTTGGGCCAATTTACCATTTTGCCTCTATAGTTACATCTCACTCCTTAAGTACCACTGATTCCTCTAATGAACAATACAACATAGTCCAACTATGTGTGAACAACTCTCAGGCCAAGAGAAGGTGTGTGGCGCCACATCGTTCAAGCCCTGGAATCAAACTTGAAGGGAGCTATCTATCTATTTGCCCCTTCTTCGAGGAAGGAGTGAATTCCGTCTTATGTAGTTGAGTTCCCAGCTCCCAAATCAGACGAAACCCAAAAATGGTAGGTTTGAGTCGGCGACCTGGCCACTCGCACCGATACAAATCAAAGGATCGCCCTTAATGGTAGGAGTTCTCAACTCACTCAAGATTGAGGTCATGTTACCTATGGTCATCCTAGTGAAGTGAAGTCTCTATCATGAACGGTGTTATATAATAAGACAATTAACACTTCGTGGTCAGGTCTTATACAAACTCTTTGTATAGGACGCCCTCGCTTACATATCCCCTACACGAATGATCAGGATCAGACCATCTGTGATAAATCACAATACTTGTGACCATTCCACAAAGCGGGACGCATCCGTAGCGTTACCAGGATAAAGTTTCCCTCCTAATATCCATATACTACAGACCACTTTGGTTATCCCTTAAGACATGATATACTTGTATGTCACCACATACATGCTTAAGTTACATACAGATAACTAGAGATTTTATGTTTATTGGTTTGTGGTAAAGCAAATAAAACAAACAACTGAGCAAAATCAAGAAGTGAAGTAAAATATTATATATTATACATCACAAGCATTCGTACAAACTGTTTACAAACTATAGGACATGAGACTTTAGGGCATCAACCTCAACAACGATGACCTAGATTACTTAACCTGAATCCTGAGCTAACTATGAACTCTTTTTTATTCGGGATTATCCTTAGATTTGCATGGGTGAGGGTTGGCTCAACAATACTGACTCAATAAGCCTCCCATTTCAGGTTTAAGACCGGGTAATAGCTGGGGACATAGAGTGCAAGATGAAATTCATTCATACTCACTTTCAGGGATAGTAGAGAGGTTGTTCCCTTAAGTGCTAACTTCGGGTCTTGAACAAAGGGCCCCATCCTCTTATTGGCTCGAGAGGGACTCGATTTGATGATTGGATCACAAACTAATTGTTCATTAAACTATCAGTGGGACTTAAGAAACAAGAGGTAATCTCGGGGTAAAACAGCTTTTTGACCCAGCCATTATTACGAATAACCTGTGAAGAGTTAACTTACTAATCATGGTTATATCGAGTGGACACAATATATCTACAGTGAGGGGAATGCAACTCTGGGTTTTAGTGGAGTAACCCAGTAGTTTAACGAATGAGGGTTAATTCGATGTAAAGAGTTTAGCTGATTAATCTTGGATCGTTGAAGCCCGTGATCTGTAGGTCCACTAGGTCCCCTTACTAACTCACAAACGGATTAGCCTTAGAGTAGCATGATAAGTTGATTTGAAATGTTCAAATTAGAATTAAGGGTATTAGTAATTATATGTGATATAATTACATGTTTAATTTTGGAATTAAACGAAATTGGAGAATCAATTAATATTTAAATATGATTTAAATATTAAATTCATGGATGGGAATTCATAGAAGTGGAATTGGTGATTAATTAATTTAATATTTGATATAAAATTAATTAGAATTAATTATTAATTATTAATTTTATTAGAAAAATTAATTTTGAATTAATTTTTGTAAAATTAATATAATTTCAGTTTTAAATGTAAAATTAAAAACTGAAATTAATTTGAAAATTTGAAATTTGTTTCAAAATTGGAAAAATAAAGAAAAATTGAGAAAATCCCAAAATGGGATTTTCCCACTTCTTCTTGGAGTAGTTTAGTCACCAAACCACTCACTTTCCAACTCAAATTTGAAGCTGAAGCTGGAATGTTTTCAGACATTTGAGTGTTTGCATGAATGACTTGTATATATCACTCAGTTTGGAGTGAAAATGAGGCATGCAATTGACTGAAAATTGCTGAAAAATCTTGAGGTTGAAGAAAGTCTTCAACCATGGTGATCCAGTGACCTCTTCTCCATTTTCCCCTAATTCAAGCTTATTTTGAGTCTTACGACTCAATATAAGCCACCAAGAGAATAGTAGGGAAGACCTTGTGGTGGTTCACATCCAAAGGAAGAGAAAATTGTAGCTGAAATTCGAGATTCAAGTAGATCTTCAAAGGTTAGTATGAAACCTTCTTTTTAGTTTATAAGCATGCTAAATTTGAAGCCAAATTAGAATGCTTAATGATCCTATTTTCTTCCGTTGCATGTTTCATAAGTCTAACACTTTGTGCTTGCGGACAGATCATGTCGAGTAACTGATGTTAAAAATTTTCCCTTTTTGGAGGGAGCTAGGTGAAAAAATTCTGTTTTCTTTATTTGCTTTCTAGATTAACTTTCTTTTTATTTTTGTTTTTGTTTTGTAGGTTCCTCTCCTTGGTCCCTAAAGAAGAAAGAAACATCTTTTGAGAGGTGAGCCTTCCTACCACACCTCAAAGACAGTGCACGAAAATGCGTACAGGGGAGGTTTTCTGTTCCCTTGTCTTTATTTTCATAAAGCTTTATTTAGAGATATATTGAGGACAATGTATCATTTTAAGTTGGTGGTGGGGTACCCGTGGTAGTATATTTTAGCTTGGGGTCCTTGAGCGCTGTGCTTGGACAATGCTTTGTGCTCAATTGTTTTGTCTGCTCTGTTGCTTGGTTGTTATGATGATAGTTTATGACACACTTTTCTTGTGATAAAACTTGCATGAAATAATGTTAGGAGAGCATAATCATGATTTTTAGCCCAATTTTAAAAAAATTTCTTCTCTCTTATACATCTTTAAGCCATTGTTGTTGCAAAATAAAAGTCTTGCATGCTTAGAATTGGGTTATCTGATTTAAATTTCAGTTGCTACCCCAAATGGACCCCTTTTGACTTAGAAGTAACCTCCCTTGTTTTAGAGGAAAACTAGACAATGTAGATAAAAAAGGACCTAGTATGGATAAAAAGAAAAAAAGCAAATTAGTTGCTTGAAAAAAAAATTAAAAATGAGATAATCGTCGGCTTGCCTGCAAAAAAAAAAAAAAAAAAAAAAAGTGTGTTTGTGTGCATGGATAGAGGTGAAAAGAGCTACCTCTATTGTGTTCTGTTAGGACCTGCGAGAAAAGAGTGATAGGTTCCCAACGGTAGAGTGTGAAAGCTAGCCCTCTAGGTAAAATAAATGTCTTTTATGTTTTGTGTGCGTGAGTTTTGGGCATTCCTTGATAGTGATAGTGTTACTCTTTGATTAGCAATATCAGCTGTCTCTTATACACATCTAGATGTGTATAAGAGTTCTATGTTTTGTGTGCGTGAGTTTAGGCACCCTTGTCTTAGTGTTGCCCTTTTTTGCAAGCTTGGTATGTCTGAAGTCGATAACCGAGCCAGAGTAGGGGGTAAAACAGATTGAGAACCTTATAAAAAATTCTCGGGTCATGCAAGCTTAACTAGTAAGACTCTAAGCCCACTCATGCATGAATAGATTTAGAATCATTCTTAAAAATGTGCTTCATTGATTGATTGTAATCGAATTTCATTCTTGATTGCAAATTTCATCCTTTTTTTACTATTGAGACTAGAGTAACAACTTTTGCAACTCTATCAAGCATGTTTTTGAATGAATGAGTATATTTGTTTGAATATATGTTCATACCTTGCTCAGGACGAGCAAGAATTAAGTTGGGGGTGTTTGACAGCTCTAAAAAAATGCTATAATTTCTAGCTTAATTTAGGCTTGTTAATGGATTTTATGTGTTAATTATCTTATTTTGTAGATACTGAGAAACAAGAGGTAGAATTAACCATTTGATTAGAAATAGGGTTAATTTGAAGTAATTTGGAGGTAATTTGAGCATCTGGGCTTGAAAGAAGAGGAAATGACAACTGCCCTTGATTGAAGCGCCACAATGCTCATACATGCCTAAGTGCAACGTTGAATGGCAAAAGCTAAGGATGTAGAGTAGCGTCGCAACGCTGCTCTTGGCATTCTAACGTTGCGATGATTAACGGAACGCCAAGCATCTCCACGAGTACACCTATAGCAAGGGAGAGTCATACCATCATTGCAACACATGCCCAACGCTTGAGGGTTGGATCAACAAGAGTGTTGCAATGTTCTTCCTAACATTGCAACACTGTGGCTATATTATAAATATTTTCTTTCCGAATTAGGTAAGAAGGGAGGAGAATTAGGCCTTCTTAGAGAGTATGTTGTAGTTTTGGCCATTCCAGGCCAAAGTTCATGAGATTTCTTTTCCTTTTGAGTTGTATTTGTATATCTTGGCATCATGAATCAGATTCGATGAACGATTAAAGGTCACGACATCAGTTTTTAAGGTTTGTAGGGATTTTCTTGAACTCTTTGAGATTTTTTATGGATTTTTGGTTGGATGTTTTTGTTTCTTTCTGATTTCCTTTCTTTCAATTAATCTCTAGTACAAGCATATAGGATTGATGAATTGACGACTCAATTTCTTGTATGTTTTTCTTCGCTATATGTTTCTTTGATGTCCGAGTTGCATTGAAAGCATGCTTAATTCAGTAGTAAGAGTTTTAGTTTGATTTATGGCATGATTTCTAGACTATCTAGGATCATCTAATTGATAAAAAAAACATAAAGATTGGAAATGCTTTAGGATAGAATTGGTCATTCTTGTTTAATGTCTTAATCAATCCTTGTACATAATGAAATTAACTAAGTAAATTGCCTTTATAACGAGCTCAGTTAATTTAGAAATTAACGACATATTGATTTTCATTAAGGAGTTTGTATGGTTATCCCTACATTCGATTAGACTCAAGAAAGAGTTAATTCAAGTAGTTTTTAATAATTAATCGATGATTAAATTCTTAGAAAACCCTACGATCTCTAAATCGACAAAGGTAATCTTGTGTTCAATCTCTCTCTTTCGCCGTCTATCTTACTTTTTCGCATTTTAATTTCCACATTTAGTTTTCTTGTCAATCAAACAACAAAACCCCATTTTTATCGCTTTCATAGTCAAATTTAGCTTAGGAGAAGACTTAATTCTTGACCTCTTTGTGGTTCGACCCCGTATTTGCCATTTATACTACTTATTAATGTAAGAAGTAGGTTTTAGTGATATAAAAATATTTTTTTGTTTTGGTTTAAGGTCAAATCAATGACATCGATTTTCAAAAGTGATCACTCCTCAACAGCTTTCAACAGAAAGTTTATTTTCCTCTCCATCTTTGCCATGGCCGCATTGATTGTTACATCCGCCATCATGATAGATATTACATTTATATATGATTCTTTCTTTGCTCGGTCAGAAGTAGGAGTAGAGTTGTCAAACAAGGGTTTTTTCTTAATGAAGATCCCATCTCTTGAAGATTCAATTAATTGTTTTAGAATGCTATGTGCGATGATGGAAACTTGCTCTTGTTTTTGCATGATCTCTTTCGAAAGACTGCGAGTAATAGGTCCCGTGTAGGAGTTGCTTGCAAAAGATGCTCTAGATGCGGCTTTCTTTGGTGCCATTTGTTGATTTGGTGATTTGGATGAGTGAGAGAGATGAGAGGTAGAGATGTCCCATCAGACGTGCCAATTTATCCACATGAGGTTTTCGGATAAACTTGTTTCGTGGAGTTTGACTTGTGTTTTGTGTTGATTTGATGTGATGTGGTTAGATCTCTAGTGTTTGATCCTTTGATTCTCTCTCAGTTGAATGCATATGCTTGACTTGGGAAAGTGGAGCGTGTGATGTTCTTGAAGTTGAAGTCTTGAAAGAATCTTTGTATCTTCAAAACTTGAGCTTCAAGGAGTAGTTCGGTCTTCCGGAGTCAATAAGTCTTCTAAATGTAGAGTATTCTCTCTAGGCTCTATGGAACCTAGAATTGTTGACCCCCACAAATAAAGAGAACTCTATTTATAAAGCTCTCAGGTGGGCTTTGTGGGCTTGGGCTTAGTTGGTCCATAGACCTGGTCCTTGGGCCCCATTAATTGGAATTGGAACTTCTTTGACATTTAGGTCAAATTAAGCATATTCTTGAGTCCAATTTAACTTTAACCCAAAATTTTAATATTTAATTAAATCAAAATAATTAATTTGATCCAATGGTCAAAATGAAAACACATGACAACATTGGAATTTGCTAATTTATGACTTTAATTTCAATTTGGGATACATGTTATTTTTTAATTAGTCCCAAATTCAATTGTTTGTAATTTCGTAAATGATGTAACAATTTGTGATTGATCCAAAATTTCTGACATAAATATCAGAATACCTCAGATATATATCAAATAAATAATAGAATATATTATATGAAAACAAATAGTACTTAAAACAAATAATGGAATATATCACATATATCAACATCAAATGTTAAATGCATTTTCTTTCTCTAATTGAAATGAAAAATAAATTATATTAAATGCACGTTCTCTCTCCATTTGAAAATGAGAAAATATCGTATTAAATGCATTTTCTTTCTCCATAATAAATGTAATTTTTCTCTCCATGAAGCTTCGTAAATAGGAAAATATATATAAAAATCGAAATAAAAAAATAAAAAAAAAGTATATTTATCTAAAAATAATACTAAAAGTCTTTTTTCAAAAACTAAAATTTAAAGACATTTTTTAAAAATATATTGCTAAAAGAGGATGCTTTTCGTAAAAATCTCATCAATTTATGTACACATAATGGTAAATTTCGTAATTTTACTTTGTAATTGAGCAAGTAAAAGATTATACAGTTCATATATTTAGGAAGTAGGTCGGATTTTATTTGAATCTCGTGAAATGAATCTTCTATAAAAGAAAAGAAAAAAGAATATTATAAATGGTACATGATAGATTAGAGAGAGGAACAAAAACAATTGAGCAATAATGAAGCCAAGACAGAGAAACGGTATACGGAAGAAAAAAAAGCAAGGATCAGGATATGGCACTGTTTTGTTTGATAGTGCTCGTAGCTTTATAAAATTTTCAAAAAATAAAAATAAAATTTAAGATAGTATCCCCACTTCATCCTATCCTCCATCCTCTCATGATTGATATTTGGTCAAATTTTTACAATTCTAAAAATAAACCAATTAGTCAAAACTTTTTATTTGAAACGTTAAACTAAATGGAGAGTTTTTAATTATAATTGAGACTAAAGAGAATCGAACTCCAAACTTTGTGATTATGATGTTTCAAACTAAATACATCCTTACTCTTCCAATCATCAATATTTAATTATTACTAATGAATTTAAAAAATTAATGGTAATTGAATACGTTTTCATTAATTTTTCCTCACTTGTAAAATTAATTTAAAATTTTCATATCATAATTATTTTTAATTAAATAAATGATAGTTTATATTAAAAATTAAAGTAATCATGAGTGAACACTCATGAATAATTATAAAAAAAGTTAAAATGAGTGAACACTTGGGAGTAATTATTAAAAAATATAATATTTGAATCAAGTGAAAATTAAATTCAAAATTAAAAAATAAAAATACAAAATTTTTAAAATAATGTAATATCTTAGAATATAGGAAAACAATATCTTTTTGGTCACTAGGCTTTGAGTCTAGTTCCTATTTAATTCATGGGTATCAAAATGTTATATATTTAGTCATTAACTTTTGAGTTATGTTTTAATTTAGTCCATAAATTTTAAAATGTTACAATTTTATCCTTGACATTAGAGTTTTGCTTCAATTTGGTCTCTATGTTTCAAGATTTATACTTTTGACCTCGATTATTCACTAAATACCCATTTTTCATCTTTAGTATTACTTTACGTTAATAAATTAAAAATCATTAAAAGAATTATAATTAATTAAGTTTCACTATTTTTTATCACTTTTAAAATTTCACTTCATAATTAATTTTAATCAATTAATAGAAATTGACATTGAGTACTTAATGAAAAATCGATTTTAAAAATATAAAATATTGAAATCTAGGAACCAAATTGAAATAGAACTCAAATCTCGAGGGTAAAATTATAATATTTTGAAACTTAGGGATTAAATTGAAATAAATTTTAAAACTTAATGACCAAATGTGTAACATTTGAACACCTAGAGACTAAATAGAAACGACATTCAAAACCTATGAACCAAAAAAATATTTTCCCTAGAATATAATATTATATGTGTCTTTTGAATTTGAATTTGAACATTCTTTCAAAACAAAGATAAATTGATAAGACTATATATACATATTTTATTTTAGTTTAACAATATAATAATTTATTAACATGAATATAATTCAATAATCGATTAGCATAAAATTTGTATTATTGACTTCGGTCTCACCTTTTATATATTTTAAACGGAAAAAATGGATAACATCATAAATATAAGATTGGTTTGGGTAGTTAGGATTGAAGCACGTTCTGATATTGTGTGGCTACAGAAATGGGTCGGACAAGACTGCAAGGGCCCACAAAAATGATCCACTGAATCCAAGATAATAAATAGAAACGACACCGTTTGAATGCCTTAGAAACTTATAGGTTAAAAGATTTATAGCTTCTTTGGTTGTCAAGTTTTATGTTTTCAAATTCATTCAATTCAATAAATATATATTTTATATTCTATTTCTAAAACTTTGTTTCTGATTATGTAATCTAAACTGTATTTTTAAATTTTATGTATCCAGATTTTAATTTTTGAAATGTAGAATTAAATTAAATAAAGATAAAAAAAAAATCTGTAAATATAGTATAAGATGTTATGAACTAAATTTATTTTTAAAAAACTAAAATATGTATATATAAAATTATATAATATTACAACATAATAATTATACATGTTTTTTAACATAAAATATTTTCATAAATTAAATTAATAATAGTTTAATTTTAACTAATGTTAAGTTACGAACTACAACTAGTTTTATAATTCATCAATATAATATCAAACAAATTTTAAATAATTGTTTAAATTGTAATCAAATTCATTTACCGTCAAACACATATAAAAAAATATGAAATATAACTTTATTCTTATTTGAATCCATTTTTTTCAAATTTATCTTTTTAAATTTTCTACCAAACAAGTCCTTAGTTCATATACGTTTAAAGTTGTAACAATTTAGTTTATGAATTTTAATAAGTAATGATTTAGTCATTATATTTTACAATTTGTTACAATTTAGTCAATGCCGTAAAAAATATTAATGTGATTTAATAAAAAAATTTACACGCAAAAGTTAATAAACTGATTGGAAATCAAATTTATTTTTAAACTATAAAGACTGAATTGTTATGTAAAATTTAGCATAATAAGAACTATATTGCTACAGATGGTAAAGTACATGAAGGAAAAAAATGATATTTGAGAATAAGTTATCCATAAATAAAACGTTGAAAATTATGTTGCAAATATGAGTTTAATGTGTATGCATCCATTTTTATAAAAAAAATCTCAAACCACATAATCCTAGATCTGAATAGTAGTTGAACATAATCATGATCATATGATTAATGTATGATTTGTTTTAATTTCATCCACATAATTTTAAAATGTATTAGTTCAATGACAATAATTTATCGAAATAAGTTCATGTACGTATTGATTCTAAATATCTTTTTTATTTATTTTTTATTTAACAAAAGTATGGTGGATCGTGAAAGAAAAACTTAACAAGTTAATAGATACTTATACATTATACCATATAATTTTAAATCAAGTATCTATTAACTTATTAAATCACTTATACCATTTATGTTTAATAATTATTTTATTTTTTGTTTTTTATTATTAAATTAATCATTTTAACCGATTACGTTATATTAAATTATTGGTGAGCTTTTTACTCTAGAGTGCTTATTTTTAACTGTGGTTTCTATAAATATAAAAATAAAATAAAGCAAATAGACAAATACGAATAAATTGTCTAAGAAATGAGTAGGATTTAATATTTTTGTGTACCATTTCTTCAGTCTATTTTCATGTAATAAAAACTAAGATTTTGAAAAATGTTACTATTATAGTGACCAGTTAAGTTAAGCCTGTATTTCTAAATCATCCAACCATCGCCTCTTTTTTATTTTATTTTATAATTGTTTTTTTTTTTTTTTTTTTTTTGTGTGTGTAATTAGAGTGATCGGAAAAAAGTGGTCTCTATTTTGTTTCTTTTCCATTTTTTGTTTACATAAATCCATTTTGTGATAATACACGATAAGTATAGTATTAATTTTTTTTCGACATATTGATATTTCCATATTTCTGTGGGTTCGATATCGACATAAAGAGTGATAACAATATTTCCACATTTATCATAGAGAAATCTATGAAATGCAATAATTAAGTAACGTAATATCACTAATATAAATAAAATATATATAATAGACATGTTGACTTATTTAAAAATATAAGAGGTTGATTTACTAATTTAAATTTATTTTTGAATTTTTTATTTTTATAAATTTTTAGAAATATTGAAATCAAAATTTTATTGATATTTTCATCAGAATTTTTGTAAAATTAAGATTTCGATATTTTCATTGACATCAATATTTTTAATATTGATTATAGGTTTATATATATATATATATAGGAGGATTTTCAAAAATAGAAAAATAAGGAAAACTAATAGTAAAATTTTAATTTTTTTTATAGTGGTTGGCCAGTGTCTATCGATATTTTTTTTTTTTTGCTGTTTCTCTAAATAGTTTGATATTTTTTCTTTACATGAAAATTCTTCTCTATATATAAAGTAACAATTAGAATAGGTATGGAATTCAAAATAATTAGTTTATGATAAAAAAAAAATTGTTTATCAAAAAGTATATGGACCCAGACTAAAAATGTTATTGAACTATTAAATCGAATATAGCTCAATTGCATTCGAGTGTATTAATAATCACGAAATTTGTAGTTCGAATCTCTATATTTTTAATTGTACTAAAAAGGAAAAAAAGTGATTGAACTAAAAATTATAATATTGTTAATTATTATTATTAATATTAAACAAATCCACAAATTCTCTATAAAATCAACCAATCTCTTCCTTCATTTCATCATCTTCATCTTCATCTGTTTAATTCCCTCCCGTGTTTCTTCTCACAATGTTCAATTCAGCTCTCTCTCATTTCTCCAATGGTGGCCGATCCACCATTGCCATCCTCAGTTTCCTCTGGTTTTCTCTCTTAATCTCCTCCTCCTTCCAAATCGGTCTCGTTAAAGCCATCATTCACGATCCTCTCTCTAACAACATTTTCTTACCTTCTGAAATCGAGAACAATGAGAGAGATCATAACCTCCAATTGCGTACCTGTACTAGAGTCAATCCCTTGCTCTACTACAAGCCGGTGATCGGAATCCTTTCTCATCCCGGCGACGGTGCTTCTGGTAGGCTCAGTAATGCCACCACCGCATCGTATATTCCGGCGTCATACGTCAAGTTCGTCGAATCCGCCGGTGCTAGAGTTATTCCTCTTATCTATAACGACCCGACTGATGTTCTTGAAGAGGTAACAAACTGACGATTTTATGTTGAGAAATCAACTGCACCACAGGACAAATCATCGATATTTAAAATGATAATTGATGTCATACTCATTTAAGTTATGCTCAATTGACAGTATAAACTACACTCTCAAACTAATGAATTTAGTGGAACAAGAAACATTATGCCCATTTCTCAAGACAAAATTTCGAAAAGAATTTATCTATTTTTGACGGATACAAGTATATGTACAATATGGATAAGACGATATGACACGAGACTTTTAAAGTAAAAATTAAAGAATAAATCATGTAAGTTTAAATAAATTAAAGATAACTATCTTAAACTAGTTTAACAAGATTCGTTCATTCAACCACAACTCCAACCTAAAAAATATATATACGATTTTGCTAAAAACAAATCAAGATTTTGAAGAACAAAGTTTATTATTATTATTATTATTATTGCAGAAGTTGGGTTTGGTGAATGGAGTGATTTTCACAGGAGGGAGGGTTAGAGATGGATTATATTATTCAGTGGCTGAGAAAATTTTCCAGGTAATATTTCATATATTTATTTCATTTTGGGTGAAGAAAATTTATTTAATTTTCTCTTTACTCTTGTGTGTCTCTTTTAATAGAATAATAATTTTATCTAATTTTGGGTGCAGAAAGTTTTGAGTAGGAATGAGGCTGGGGATCATGTCCCTTTATATGGCATTTCCTTGGGTTTTCAGCTCATTAGCACAATGGTCGGCAAGGTAACTATTGAACCCATTCATTTACCTGTTGACAGAGGACTCGACCACTTTATCAATTTTATGTTCTTTATATAATATATAAATAAATAATTAATATAATATCAAAATCACTTGCGAGTTCAATGGTTAATTTACTTTCTAACTCCCTTTAGACTTAGATTAGACCTACTCATTACATTTATTTTTACTAAATGATATAAAGTCTTCCATCAACAAAAATTATGGATCTACTACTATCTCAACAAGATGATATTGAAACTCCAATTTGAATGTAACACATAATTCTTAGTGAAACAAAAAATAAAAAAAATTATATATATATATACCCTCTATTTACAACTAAGAAAATTGAAGAAATAATTTTAAATATCGTAATATTGAAATTCAATCTTTTTAAATGCTATAAAAATCCTATAAAATTAGACCAAAATTTGCTTAGGTAAAAATTGGGATAATTTACTTCACTGACATATTGATATACTTTTGTTTTCTTTATAGAACTTTGACATTATCGAGCCATTTAATGCCACACGTTTTCCATCTGCCTTGAAATTTAACGACTTTGCAAATATTAGAGGAACCGTCTTCGAAAGGCAAGTATCTATCATTGATTTTTTTAATTATTTTAAATATATCGTATCGAATTAATAGTACTATATCAATTGAACAATAATCGTTTTAGCCACTTATCATTGAATTGTAGCTCCATAAATACAATATTTTTTTTTTATAAATTATGATGATTGATTTGTATATGATCCCTTTATAGAGTTCCACTTTCTTTACGAATAAGGGCAACCAAGGATTGTATTACATGGGAAGATCATAAAGTAAGTTTCAAAGCTTTTTTCTCTATTTTTTTACAATATGTGAAGTGAGAAATTAAATGTTTGGCCTCAAAATTGATAGTATAAATTTTATATCAGTTTAATTACATATGTGTTGGTTGAAAAGTTATATTTTGTATCTCTAAAATTTTTAATTTAATTTTCATTTGTTTCTTAAGATTCAAACTATTAAACTTTTACTTTTGAGTTATGAGTTCATTTGGTACTTAGGCTTCAAGATTTATACCTTTATATATTGATTTTACTTTTGAATTTTAATGTAGCCTATTACTTATTTTAAAAATTATAATTAATTAGTTTTCACTGTTTTTTCTTGGTTGTTAGAATTAATTTAAAATTTCACTTCATAGTTTTTCTAAAAGCTAATTAACTATAAAGTTTATGTCAAAGAGACCAAAGTAAGTATTAGTAAAAAATTAAGGACAAAGTGTAAAATACTGAAATATAGCGACTAAATGAAAATTAAGTTCAAAATTCAATCCTAAAATTATAGCATATTAAATTCTATGAACCAAATGAAAATAAACTCAAAACTCAAGAATAAATGTGTAACATTTTAAAACTTAGACACTAAAGTGGTTTTTTTTTTCCCATTTTTTTTGCTGGGATAATTGTTCAAATTAGATAGTATATGCTAATGTTGATTAGATTATTTTCAAATAAAAGAAAAAGAACTAACTTATTTATAAATATAACAAATGTCACTGTCTTTCAGTGATAGACTGCGATAGACTGATATTTTATTATATTTAAAAATATTTTTAACGTTTTTACCATTTAAAATAATTACACATGCTGATTAACTATCTTATTGTTAATTTGTTCAATACAGTATGGCATTTCACCTGAAACATTTGAACAAAATGAGGGGCTATCTAGTTTTTTCCAAATATTGACGACTAGCATTGATAAGAACAACAAGGTAATTTTGTTTGTTTTTTTTTTAAAGGTAATTCTATTTGTATCTCATTATTTATATCTCATTATTTATATTTGTATGTTCAAGAACAACTATGAATTTCTCAAATTTGTTTCAGAAAAAAAAAATCAACTTCATTTTTAGCATTTTAATTTTTGAGATATTCTTATGGTAATTGTACCTTTGTAATTAGGTCTATGTTTCTACTGCAAATGCTCGCAATTATCCAGTTACCATCTTTCAATGGAGTCCTGAGGTAAATTATCTTTAAATATATACTAATTTTTCTTGAATAATTTTTAAATACCAATTTATACCCCAAACTAATGATTTTATCAATTTAAATCATGAACTTTCGTAAGTATGACAATTTACACTCTCGTTCAGATCTCGTTTGAAAAAATATCGCCGGAGATTTATAACCATTTTGATTAAAATCTTAATTTAACATGAGAGAATCAATTTAGACCATTTGCTAAGATTATCTTTGACAATCATTAATACATCTATAAACTTTTTCAAATGTAAGATTAACAAATGAATTATTATAATCAATGTACGAACAATTTTCAAAGGTAATTTTCAATGAAGAGTCTAAATTGATTCAATCATGATGATTTAAGTATATAATTGAAACAATTTTTAAGTTTCCCAGGATACTTTTACGAACAAAATCTAAGTTGATACTTACGAAAGTTCAAAATTTAAATTGATAAAATTATTAGTTCAAATGTTTTAATTAATACCATCCAACTTTTTTTCTAAAATTTATGAAATTTTATATTTAATATTCGAGTAAATGTTGCAGAAAAACTCATATGAATGGGGCATTTCTACTATCCCACACACTGAATATGCCATTGAATTGACACACAAAGTAGCCCATCACTTGGTCAGGTAATATTTATAACCTAAATTGTTTATTTCTTAATTTTTGAGATTTTAAAAAAAATATATACAATAATTTTTTTTTTTTTTTTTTTATCGAAGTCGATATTTAAACGAGGACAAAAATGAAAAAAAAAATATATTTTTGTGTGTTGCTTAATGCAGTGAGGCCAGGAGATCAATAAACAAGCCACCTGTAAATCAGGTTCTTGAGAAACTAATCTACAAGTACAGCCCAATTTATAATGGCAAGGCCGGGTAATTACAAATTTACTATTTTAACCTTGCATTTTTTTTTAATTAATAAAAACAATATTGGTTTTTTTTAAAGCCTTAATAATAATAGTTTTTTTGTTAATTTGTGTGAATGCAGGAAGGGATATGATCAAGTTTACCTTTTTGAATAGATGGGTTGCATCCCCTTTGTTATAATTTGGAATTTCCATCTATCTTGAGGACTAATGTTGTAATAACTTTATCATCTAAAATAAAATAAAAGGAATGGGAAATTCCAACTACTTTTATTTATTGGAAACACTTTATATGGTTTTTTTTTTAATGTCACCTTCTAATTTTAGGATATGTTTCCAGTTGACTTTTTAATTTTATTCTGGATGTGATTTCCCAACACATTTTAGGAGCGTTTAAGTAATTACAATCCACATAAAAGAAAAAGTTAGGACATAAAAAAGATACGTATTTTGATGTGGTTATTATTATTATTTACACTTTTCATGATCGCATGATATTATCTATTTTAGCCTAAAGTCCCAGGACTATGCTATTGGCTTTTCCCATAACTCTCATGCCAATACAAAGATTGTGAAATTATTTAATTAGCATTGAAATGTTCGTTTAAGTTTTAGGGGTGTTTGGCTCACGAATATGAGTTGAATTGATATAATATACCAATTCAATGTTTGGCCTACCAACTTTAAATATTGGTAGAGTTAAGTGTATGATCGATATGACAACCCTAGAGAGAGTGGTTTATTTAAATTAATGAAACTTTTTCTCTAGTGTGGACCCAATTAAATAAATTAATAAACTTTTTTAAAAACAAGTAATTTAAACAATAGTTTCATACATATGAAAATAAATTCAAAATAATCAAGAGATTGAAATAAATAGATTCAAGAACAAATTATAGCAATTAATTTTATGCAATAAAATATATTAACAAATTAATTGCAAAATCAAATATGAGAATGATAGAGAAATTGACACCGACAATTTTACAGTAGTTCGACACAACCGACCTACATCCACTTCTCAAATTCCTCTTGGATATGTCACTGCGAACTTGACTCTTTCCACGGCTTAGAGTCAAACTGTTACAGCGTTTTTTTTTCGAGCACAAGAACAAATCCAATTCTTTCCACAATTAAGGATCAAACTGTTATAACACTCTTGTTATGGGTTCAAAAGTAACCCTTTACAATAGAAATGAACAAAAGGAGAAAAAACTCTTAAAGAGTAGAAAATTTGAGCATTCAACAATTAAATCCTCACAATACAATAAATCTCTCAAGAGTAAGATGAAAAGAAAAAAAAAATTAAGAGTTTGGAGAGAATAGCAGTGGTGGCTTTGAGAATTGTAAAAATATGTAATTATTGTTAAAAATTTGGAGAAGATGAAGTGTTTAAAAAGAGAGGAAAGTGGGTGAAAATCACATTCAGTTTGGGCCACAGGATGTTAGTAAAAGAAAATTGAATGGTGTGAAGGATTTGAATCCTCATTGAAAGTGAGTAAACGCCTTGTGCCAATGAATTTCGTTTTGGAAAAACTAAAAAAAACATAGAAAAATTTATAGATACACATTAAATTTACCTATAGGCATGCTTTTGTATACAAAGAAGAAGGGAAGAAGAAAATGCACTTACCCTTGTAGAATAACCTTCTTCGTGATGTTCCTCTCCAGTGTTACAATTACTGCCTTCTACGAACACAACAAGAAACTCTTCTGAGAACTTGTTATTATGTGTAAGAGAGAATGAGGGAGTTATTCAAAATAACTCTCCATCAAGTTGAATAACTCTCAATCCCTTGGAGTTATTTCACTTTTAAAAATTAAGGGAAATTCTTATAAATAGAAAAATCTAAAAAAATATTTACATTTTATAGCAAAAAAAAATAAAAAAAAATGCTTGTACTTTTAGAACTTTTTGCTATAAAGTGTAAATATTTCAATTTTTTTTATATATTTAAAAAGACCCCTTAATTTAAATACACTAAATCTAATTTAATGTAATTAAACTAATTTTAGTTTAACTATATATTAAATTATATTTAATATATGATTAAATAAATAAAATTAGTTAAATAACAAATTAAATATAACATATTTGAATCATATTCAAATAATATTCTCTCAAATAATCTATAGTTTTAATATGAATCTTATTCATGTTAATTTTAACCTATAATTTTATATGAATCACATTCATATAATTAATATTTGAATCCTATTCAAATATTATATCTCTCATCAAACTTTATATTATAATGTATCCATAAACATTATATTTATTACATCTCATCTAATTAATTTCCTTAATTAATTTGAACAATTCAAATTAATTAAGAAAATAATTGATTATTATTTAACTTTTAATGAGCTAGCAAGGGGACCTTATGGACTTACAAATTAGAAGCTTCAATGATATGAGAAAATTAATTAAACTTTTTAATCAAATTAATCAATATTTATTAATTGTCGGGCATTCCACTCAAGACCAACAGTTACACTCTTCGCACTACAAATATATTTCTATTTACATGGATATAACAAATCAATAGTAAGTTGACTTTCAGTACAAATTGCGCATAACTACAATTGGGTCCAATTATAGTTTTGCCCATGTAGTTACATCTAGCTTCTTAAATACCATTGATCTATCTAATGAACAATTAGTTATAGTCCACTATAAACTAGACCGCGGTGAGGCACCTCATTGTTCAAGACCCGAAATCAGCCCCTAAGGGAGCAATTCATCTACCTACCTTTAAGACGGGAAAGATTGAATTCCATCTTGTGAAGTTGTGTTCCCAGCTCCCTATTCAAACAAATCTCCAAAATGGTAGACATATTGAATCAGTGAATCTTGTCACTCTCACCCATACAAATCAAAGGATCACCTTCATAGGACAGAAGTTCACAACTCACTCAGGATTAAAGTCAAGTTACCTGTGGTCATCATAGTGAAATGTAAGTCTCTTCAAGTAATGGTGTTATAAAGAAATACTAATCATTTAACGGTTCGATCTTATATAAACTCTTTGTATAAGATACCCCACTCATATATATCCACATGAACGATCAGGATTAGATCCTTTGTGACACTTTACAACAATTGTAACAATTATAAAGTGGGTCGTATTCGTAGTGTCACTATGACAAGGTATCCAACCTTATTCATATATTATAGATCATTCAGGTTATTATTTAAACATGATCAATCATGTACATGTTTAAGTTATATTAAATAACCTTGGATCGTTGTTTACTGGATTTGGGTCAATGAAGTCTAAATGTCAAAAAATAACACTTTAGTTTATTAAATAAACAATTTATCTACAAATAATTTACAAACTACGAAACCCACGAGATTTAGGACATTAACCCCAACATAGTGGAGATTTAAACTCAATTAGTCGTTAAACACCAACAAAAATAATATAATAATATATATCTTTAAAATCATTTCTTTTCAAACCTAACAAAAAAAAAAAAAAAAGAAAAAGAAACAAAAGCCTATCATGTGTCCAAAACTAGCAGTTAGACACAAACATAAAATAATATTAAATTCATTTTATTTTTAAAACCATTTCCCTTTTAAAACTAATCCAAAAATCAAAAGCCCGCCATGTGTCACTCCATCATTGCTCCAAGAGCACCTTTCAATTGGTCAACTTTGATGAGAAAAATCCTGTCACGTCATCAGCTCAAATTTTTTCCGTTAAGCTTATTTCGGTCATATCTTCTTCGTTTAAACTCCGACTTTAGCGATTCAAATTGCAATAAAATCATCGTTCAAAATTCTAAGCAAAAGACACTTAAAAATACTCAAATTGTGAATAAATTAATTTAGGTTTGTTATCATCAAAATATTATTTAATTAACTAAAATTAATTAATTTGAGATTAAGGATCAAAAAGCCAACATTGAGTTGGTATATTTTACCAACTCACCTCAACTCTCCATTCTTCCAATGTTTTTAATGGCTCCACCTACGAGTCACTGTTGGTGACTGTCGCTGTCGTACTCTGGGAACTAACTCCGAGCTCCGACAACCACCTCTGATGACAACTATGGTGACTAACTTCGAGCTTCAAAACCTTCATGTAACCAACTTTGACAACAATTTTAGTCTTCGGCAACCACCAATGATGACAACTTTGATGACCAAACTCTAACTACCCCCTTCGCGCAAACCAACTCCAACGACTAATTTCAGGCTCCGATAACCACTCTGACAACCACCTTCGACTACAAAATCTGACAAAAATCATCTTTGATGATCACCTTCGAGTGAACAACTTTAATGACCAATTCAGGGCTTAGACAACCACCTCTAATGAAAAATTTTGACAATCAACTTTAATACCAACTTCATGTGACCAACTTCGGGCTCTGAAAACCATCTTCAACTACAAACTCTGGCGAAAATCATCTTCGTTATCAATTTCGACGACCACCTTCTCACGGTCAACTCCAGATTCCGAAAACCACTTCCAACGACAAACTTCGATGACCAACTCTAATACCACCTTCACACGACCAACTTCAAGTCCCGACAACCACCTTTGACTACAAAATCCTACGAAAATCATCATCGATAAATCAACTTTGACAACCACTTCCAACTATTATGAGACCGATGACTATTAAAGTATGTTGTAGAGTTGTTGATTATATACTTAATACTAATTTTCTTACATTAAATGCAATGTTTATACATAAAAATTTATAATATATATTTTTATTTAATCGAATTCACATATTAAATGAGGGTTTAGAATATTTAGATAAAAAAAGTATGTGTATAGTTGAAAAGTATGTAAAGTATAACAAAAAAATCATGAATTTTTTTCCTGAACATTTTCTAGCAATAATTAGTGAAAAATAGAGATTTGTTCTCTGATGATCCTCCAAATTTGGAGGAATTAAAAGTAAACCTGTTGGAGAAATGTGGTGACATTCCATTGGTTGCTAAGATGATGAGGGATGTTTTTGTGATTAGTGTCCCAAATCTCTTATATTCTCATAGTTTGTAAACATCTATAAACAAATTGTTATCAATAAAACAATTGTTATTTTATTTGCACTGACTCAATCCAATAAACTAAGATCCTAGGTTATTTTATGTAACTTAAATATGTATGTGAAAATATACAGGTGGATCATGTTTAAGTAATAACCTGAACAGTCTATAGTAGATGGATAAGACTGGGTACCTTATCCTGGTGACACTAGGATATGATCTGCTTTGTAATTGTTACAATAGTTGTAAAGTGTTACAAATTATCTGATTTTGATAATTCATGTGGAGACATGTGAGCGGGGTATCCTATACAAAGAGTTTGTATAAGACCAAACTACGAAATGATTAGTCTCTCTTCATAACACCATTATTAGAAGAGAATTATATTTCACTAGGATGACCATAGGTGACTTGACCTTAGTCCTGAGTGACTTGCGAACTTTTGCCTACAAAGACAATCTTTTGATTTGTATGGGTGAGAGTGGCTAGATTTTCCGACTTAATATGTCTACCATTTTAGGGATTCATCTGAATGGAGAGCTGGGAACTCAACTACACAAGATGAAATTCACTCTTTCCCTTTTGTTAAGGTAAGTAGACGGATTGCTCCCTTAAGGGCTGATTCTGGGTTTTGAACAATGAAGACCCTTACCCTCTCGCTGACCAAAGAGAGGTCTAGTTATAGTTGGATTATGACTAATTGTTCATTAGAGGAATCGGTAGTACTTAAGAAGTTAGATGTAATTACAGGGGTAAAACGGTGATTTTAACCTAACTATACTTATGAGCAATTTGTGACGGGTCGGCACACTATTGATTGGTTATATCCCATGGACATAGAAATATATCTACAGTGTGAAGAGTGCAACTATTGGTCTTTAGTGGAGTGATCGAAAGTTAATAAATGTTGATTAATTTGGTGAAAAAGTTTAATCAATTAATCTTGTATCATTGAAGCTTTAATCTGTAGGTCCAGAAGATCCTTTGTTAGCTTAATAAGGATCAATGGGAATCAAATTAATTTTGGTTTAATTTGAATTGTTTAAATTAATTAAAGTGAATTAATTATATGAGATACAATTAAGATAATGTATGTTTAAACATTATTATAACGTATAATATATATGATGAAGGAACTCTTATACAAGAGTACCTATGAACGGAAGCAGATCTTTCCAATTTATTGTGAAAAAATTTCCATACATATATTCTAATATACAGATATGCATTGAAAACACTAATTACTAGCATATTTTAAAAGATAACATACAAGAGATTGAGAGACTTACCAATTGAAGACTTTCTTCAGAAAACTCAGTCCCACCATGAACGAACTCCTCTCGCTCTTTCTCGTCTAGCAAGTAATTGGCCAGCAACACAATGGTCATCTACATGAACAACAGTGCACGAACAACAGCGAACGGGGACGACACCATCACTCGAAGCCCTTAATATTCTTGGAGTGAGAATCCAAAAGGTGGACTTTGATGGAATTGGTAGAAGAGAGAAGGAAAGGCTATCATGTACTAAGAACAAGCAAGTGGGAGAAAGGGAAGACTATCGTGTAGTCGGGTGCTTGATCATCGAGGTCGGGTACATGACCGTGTAACAAAAGCTAAGCGATCGTCTATGAAAAGGTAAGTGATTGTTTAGTTACGCTCAGGCGCTAAGCAATCGTCTAGTAAAGGTAAGCGATTGTTTAAGAAATCGCGGGCGATCGTTTAGGAATGCGCGAGTGTGCCATCGTTTATTAGGCGGCCACTATCGTATAGGCTCTCAACACTAAGCAATACAAGGATTTTCACACCATGAGCGATTTAGAGTGTCTTTTGCAAATGAAAACTATTTTTATTTTATTCTTCAGTTACTAAAACTGAATTGAACTTCCCACTATCGCACGAATTCGAAGAAAACTTCGGCCAATTATCTCATAACCACCCAATTAATAAAATAATAATATAATCATATTACATTCATAACCTATAGTTTGATATCATATATCAATTATAGCGTTTTCTCCTCTATTTGATATAAATCATATTTATATCCAATTTCCTCCAAAATATTGTATCTCATACATTTAATCAATCATATCATATATAATTAATTACTCCAATTATATCATATATAATCGAACTCCCTCTTATCAATTTGAACATTTAAAACTAACCCAAAAACTGATTCTCAATTTGTATCCAAGCTACCAAGGGGACCTTATGGATCTATGGCTCAAAGCTCCAACGTTACGTGAATAGCTGACTAAACTCTTTAGCCACGAGATCCACCATCCATTAACTGTCAGGCATTTCACTAAAGATCGACAGCTAAACTCTTCTTACCACAGATATATTTCTGTGTCCATTAGATATAACCAATCATGAGTACGATAACCCTTCATAGATGCTCGTAAGTACAGTTGGGCCAATTTACCGTTTTGCCCCTATAGTTATATCTCACTCCTTAAGTACCACTGATCTCTCTAATGAACAATACAACATAGTCCAACTATGTGTGAACACCTCTCGGGCCATGAGAAGGTGTGAGGCGTCATATCGTTCAAACCCTGGAATCAACCTTTAAGGGAGCTATCTATCTACTTACCCCTGCTTCGGGGAAGGAGTGAGTTTCATCTTGTGTAGTTGAGTTCCCAGCTCCTAAATCAGATGAATCCCCAAAGTGGTAGGTTTGAGTCGGCGGCCTGGCCACTTGCACCCATGCAAATCAAAGGACCACCTTCAATGGCAAGAGTTCCCAACTCACTCAGGATTGAGGTCATGTTACCTATGATCATCCTAGTGAAGTGAAGTCTCTGTCATGAACGGTGTTATATAACGAGACATTAACACTTCGTGGTCAGGTCTTATACAAACTCTTTTTATAGGACACCTCTGCTCGTATGTCCCCTACGCGAATGATCGGGATCAGACCATCTGTGACAAGTCACAACACTTGTGACTACACAAAGCGGGCTGCATCTATAGAGTTACCAGGATAAGGTTTCCCTCCTATATCCATATACTACAGACCATTTTTGTTATTACTTAAGACATGATCCACTTGTATGTCACCACATATATGCTTAAGTGACATAAAGATACCTAGAGATTTTAGTTTATTGGTTTGTGGGAAAGCAAATAAAACATTCATATGAGCAAAATCAAGAAGTGAAGTAAATATCATATATTATACATCACAAGCATTCGTACAAACTGTTTACAAACTACAGGACACGAGACTTTAGGGCATCAACCCCAACATATGATGCATTATAATATAAAGTTTTATTGAGAAATTAAAAATTTTAAAATGAATCAAATATTGATTATATGAATATGATTCATATAAAAACTATAAGTTATGTGAGAGAAAATAATCTATAGGTTATATTATATGTGATATAATAAACTATAGGTTATGTATTATATAGGATATAATATATAGTTTCAATTTAATTATATTAATAGTTAACATAATTAAATTTGAATTTGAATTTTAAATTCAAATTAAATAACTCCTAGGAGTTATTTTCACAAAATTGTGAGTTATTCCCTTATCTCTCATAGATCTAACAACCAATTATAGAGAAGTGGAGGATTAGGTTGTTCAATGTGATTTTTGACAAAGGATAACAAGGAAGATTCGTTTATGGTTTTTCTCTCGATTCTCTTACCAAAAGGCATGCTCACACAACTCCGTCTTTAATTCTCTCCTTGAAGATAACATGGAAGATTCGTTTGTAGTGGTGTCCAAAGGAGCAAAAAGTTTGTTGTTGCGTTCGTTGTTTTTGTTTGGGTTTGAGAGGAATGAATTCATGTTCATGATCAAACCGGAGAGGAAACTTGAAGATTGGATCTTCAAGGGTATGGATTACTTTATGAAGGAACAATGGAAGGGGAACGTCCCAATTTTACAATTTTACACGGAATCAAAATTTACAGAACTAAAAACATTTATGCATTATACAATTTTACTGCATGCTGAAAAGGAAGGAATTAGGGAAAAGAAATACCACTTACCCTGGAAGCCAATAATCTTCACGTAATACCTTCTCCGTTCATAAAATCTCCATATGGGAAAATGATCTCCAAAATTGAAATCCCAAATGGCCACCACCACAAATGAACCTGTATTCTCCTCAGGGATTGAGAATTAATAGGAGGTATGGGCTCTGCTAAGATCTTTGAGAAGAGGGAGAGAAATTTGAGAGGAAGTAGAAAAACAAACTTTTTGTGTTCTTGGGAATTACCAGAAGAAGCCCTCATAGACACCCTGTAAAGAAGATGAAGAAGGCATCAAAAACTGAACCCCACTCCACGTTTTTCTGAGAGTAAATTAAGGGAAGGAAGTTGTAACTCCCTCATTTTAATTGTTAATAAATTAAAATAAATTTAATATATATATATATATGTATGTATGTATGTATGTATGTATGTATGTATGTATATAACTATATGTTATATCAAATATAATACATAATCTATAGTTATTTTATTGTATCAAATACAATATAACCTATAGTTTTATTACTCTCAATAATACATAGTATTTATTACAAATCACATTTATACTAAATTTAATTATATGAATCTCATCCATATAATTAGTATTTGATGTTGGGGTTAATGCCCTAAATCTCGTAAGGTCCTGTAGTTTGTAAACACATGTATGAACAAACATTTGGTGATTTATAATATGAGATCTTTTATTCGCTTCAATCTATGAAATGTGAGATATTTTAGTTGCATTAACCACAAACTAATAAACTAAGATCTCTGGTTATCGTTGTAACTTAAGCATGTATGTGGAGACATACAAGTAGATCATGCTTTAAGTGATAACCTAAATGGTCTGTAGTATATGGATGAAGGAGGGAAACCTTATCCATGTGATGTTACGAGTGTGGCTATTGTAAAGTGCTACAAATGGTATGATCCTGACCATTTATGTATTAGACATGTGAGCGGGAATGCTCTATACAAAGGAGTTTGTATAAAACCGGACCACGAAATATTTAGTCTCGTTATATAACACTGTTCATGAAAGAGACTTTCATTTCACTAGGATGACCATAGGTAATATGACCTTAATCCTGAGTGAGTTGTGAACTCCTACCTATGGGGGTGGTCCTTTAATTTGAATGGGTGCGAGTGACCAGATTGCCAACTCAAACCTACCACTTTAGGGATTCATCTGATTGGGGAGCTGGGAACTCAGCTACACAAGATGGAATTCATTCCTTCCCTGAAGCAGGGGTAAGTAGATAAATTGCTCCCTTAAGGGTTGATTCTAGGGCTTCAACAATGTGGTACCACACCTTCTCTTGGCCCGAGAAGGATTTACTCATAGTAGGACTATGATGTATTGTTCATTAGAGGAATCGATGGTACTTAAGAAGGTAGATGTAACTATAGGGGCAAAACGGTAAATTGGCCCAGCTATACTTACAAGCGATTTGTGAAGGGTCATCGTACTGTTGATTGGTTATATCCAATGGACACGAAAATATATCTATAGTGCGAAGAGTGCAATTGTCGGTCTTTAGTGGAATGCCTGGCAATTAACGGATGGTGGATATCGTGATTAAAGAGTTTAGTTAGTTATTCACGTACCGTTGGAGCTTCAAGCTACAGGTTCATAAGGTCCCCTTGGTAGCTCAATGGATTCATGTTGAAAATCAGTTTTTGGGTTAATTTGAAGTGTTCAAATTAACAAGTGAGAATTTGATTATATATGATATAATTAAATTGATTCAATTGTATATGATATAATTGATTTGATGTATTAGATACATTATTTGGAGGAATTAATATAAACATGATTTATATTAAATGCCATAAAGGAGAAAAGGAACTATGATTTATATATTGCATGAGATGTGATATTAAAACTATACATTATAAATATAATATGATGAATTAGTTATTATATTTATTTATAATTAAATCAATTATGAGATAATTGGTTTCGATTTTTTCTCCTAATAACTGACTTAGTGGGAAGTTGTAATTAGTTATGGTAACTGACGGATAAAATAAAAATCATTTTCATTTTTTTCATAAGACAACACGTAGAAAGAAAAAGCTATACGATAGCCTTGAGAGAGTAAACGATCAAAGAAAGAGTATACTATATGATAGCTACTCGCTGCTAAACGATCGAGTACATAATTCGACACGATAGACTTCCGTCTTCTCCTACTTACTCGATCATCTACATGATCATTCAGTTCCTCCTTCCCTCTACCAAATCCATACAGAACCCACACCTCCTAAATTCTCACATCGAGAATACCAAGGTAGCCTCGTGTTAGTGTCAATTTGCTGTTCGAAGGTCAAGGGTCGAGTGTTACTCGATTGTGTTTGAGATTCACCCGTTCGTGTTGTTTGGTGTGTTGTTCGCATTGCATTTATGCTATTGGACACTTTGTTGTTGGATCGAGGAAATACAAGAAGAAAAGTTCTTCAATGTTCACTCGATCTCTTAGTGTTAATTTTATGAAGCATGCTATAATTTAGACGTTATGCATAACTGCAGCTGTTTGATTGTAAATGTATATGTTCTTTCACAATGGGGTTTGGAACGATCTGCTTCCACTCATTGGTTCTCTAGTTTTAGAGTTCCTTAAATTGGTATCAGAGCCAGATTGTTCAGATATTCCAAATTCCATTGATGCATTGAATTACATTTGCAGTCTTGGTGGGTTTTATGAATCTGCAATGCGTTTAACATTAGATGTAGTTGTAGATGTGAATTGATGGATGTTTCGGGAAGATTACCTCTGGTTTTAAAGCTTTATTTACATTTCAAAGTTAATTTGAAAAGGCCCTTGCGTTTTTGGGCATTATTACTTGGCTATCGAGTATGTATTCAAAGTGTTTGAGTCTGTAAGAGTGGTTCGTGATGAAGCTTCAACACAAAGAGATGCCGTTCTCATTGAGGAAGAAGACCAAGGGTTGGTCGCATCGTGTAGCCCGGGCTAAATGATAGTTTAGATTTGGCTACGTGATCGTGTAAAAAAGTTCTACTCAATCGTGTAGTATTTATTAAACGATCACATGGCTATTGAGTCAAGGGTTGGTCGCATCGTGTAGCCCGGGCTAAATGATCGTTTAGATTTGGCTACGTGATCGTGTAAAAAAGTTCTACTCAATCGTGTAGTATTTATTAAACGATCACATGGCTAATGCTACACTATTGAGTCAAGAGTTTACTCAATCATGTAATGTTGGCTAGTCGATCGCATGGACGCTAAGGTAAATGATCGTTGAGTATATGATACTCGTTGCATGGAAGGCACGCACACTAAATGATCGAGTAGGCCAACATGTTCATCGCATAGTCACTAGCTACTCGATCCTCGGTATGAGTTACTCAACGCTTGCTCCACAATCATTTAGACGATCATGCTTCATCGCATAGTCAAAGGCACTCGATCCATGCTACATGATCCTCTCTACTCGATCAACATTACTCGACGATCACTAGGAGCTACTATACGATTAAGGAGAGAGGCTTCATCTGAGCAGTTCAGGACCCGGTTTGCCTATTTAAACCCGTTGACTTGATGACTTATGTAATAAATAGTTTTATTTCCAGTTTTTTAGGCTAATCATCCTGGTCCATTAACTTTTTATATACATACACGTGATGTATATTTAATTATATGTCATAAAGTATGTCATATAGTTTTAAAACCCACCATAGGTTATGCATTTTTTCATGCATCATCTTTATATTATAAAAATTATAATATAGTAGTTTTCATGATTAAATTATTTTAAACCATGCTCATGCATCATATAATATATGAATGCATTAAGCATATCCATGCATCATCTTTATATTATTAGTGTTATCGTATAAGGGTGTATGAAAGCATGTATGCTTGGATCATTACAAGTTATATAAGAGTTATATATAGTAATGAATGAACATTGCATGAAGCATGAGACTTAGGTTAATTTATAAAAGTTATAAATGAAGGATCTCATGCCGAGAGTTCCACGAGCGCGTTCGGAGCTCCGATCTCACCGTGACCGAAATATAACAAAATGCATTCAACACAGACAGTTATGCAATCAAAACTTAATTAACGGCATGCTACGAATAAAGATAAACATAAGGGAAAGAGTTCCGTACCAGTTGAAGACTATCTTCACACTCCGAAACTCCAACATAGCGGAAACCCTCCAAGAGATCTACCAACGCCCAGCGGGAACGTCGACTGCAACAACACGATCAACGCGAACACGAACACCACAACGGGGACAACACCGCCACTAATAAGCCCCGGGTATTCTTGGAGTGAAAACCCAAAGGGTGGGCTTTGGTGAATTTGGTAGAGGATGGAGGAAAACGAGTTGTGTAGGCAATAAGCAAGTGGGAAAGAAAACAATGCTATCGTATAGCAGAAGTGCTTATCGCATAGAGGAGCTACACGATCGTGTAGGATTTGCTGAACGATCGTTTAGGAAAAGGTATACGATCGTTTAGCTAAATTGGCACACTATACGATCGTTTAGAGAAGCTATCCGATCGTCTAGGCGACAGTGTGGGATCGTTTAGGCACGAGGTATACGATTGTTTAGGCGGAGAATGCTATCATATAGGCTCTCAAATGATCGTTTTGAATCACCAACGCGCGCTTCACTTTTCTCTTCGGACGATTGAATGACTACTAAAAAATGAAAACATTTTTCATTTTAACCTATCGGTTACCATAACCAACGCTGCCCACTAACTCACGTCCAAACATGGAAAAAGGATTAATTATCATATAATTAATTAATTAATATAATCATATTATATTTATATCCTATAGTTTGATATCACATATCTACTATAGTATTTTCTCCTCTACTTGATATAAATCATATTTATATCTAATTTTCTCCATAAAAATGTATCTCATACATTTTCCAATTATATCATATATAATTAACTAGTTCAATTATATCATATATAATCGAACTTCCTCTTGTCAATTTGAACATTTCAAATTAACCCAAATACTGGTTCTCAAATTTTATTCAAGCTACCCAGGGGACCTAATGGATCTGTGGCTCGAAGCTCCAACGGTACGTGAACAGCTGACTAAACTCTTTAGCCACGAGATCCACCATCCGTTAATTGTCAGGTATTCCACTAAAGACCAACAGTTGAACTCTTCTTACCACAGATATATTTCTATGTCCATCAAATATAACCAATCATGAGTNTAATTAACCAGTCCAATTATATCATGTATAATCGAACTCCCTTTTGTCAATTTGAACATTTCAAACTGACCCAAACACTGATTCTCGACTTTATTCAAGCTACCTAGGGACCTAATGGACCTGTGGCTCAAAGTGCCAACAGTACGTGAATAGTTGACTTAACTCTTTAGCCACGAGATCCACCATTCGTTAACTGCCAGACATTCCATTAAAGACCAACAGTTGAACTCTTCTTACCACAGATATATTTCTATGTCCATCAAATATAACCAATCATGAGTACGATGACCCTTCACAGATGCTCGTAAGTACAGATGGGCCATTTTACCGTTTTGCCCCTGTAGTTACATCTCACTCCTTAAGTACCACTGATTCCTCTAAAGAACAATACAACATAATCTAACTATGTGTGAACACCTCTCGGGCCAGGAGAAGGTGTGTGGCGCCACATCATTCAAGCTCCGGAATCAGCCCTTAAGGGAGCCATCTATCTACTTACCCCTGCCTCGGAGAATGAGTGAATTCCATCTTGTGCAACTGAGTTCCCAGCTCCCAAATCAAACGAATCCCCAAAATGGTAGGTTTGAATCGGGGACCTGGCCATTCACACCCATACAAATCAAAGGACCGCCCTCAATGGAAAGAGTTCCCAACTCACTCAGGATTAAGGTCATGTTACCTATGGTCATCCTAGTGAAGTGAAGTCTCTATCATGAATAGTGTTATATAACGAGACGTTAACACTTCGTGGTTAGGTCTTATACAAACTCTTTCTATAGGATGCTCCCGCTCGCATGTCCCCAACACGAATGATCAGGATCAGACTATCTGTGAGAAGTCACAACACTTGTGACCATTCCACAAAGCGGGCCACATCTGTAACGTTACCAGGATAAGGTTTCCCTCTTATATCCATATACTACAGACCATTTTGGTTATCACTCAAGACATGATCCACTTGTATGTCACCACATACATGCTTGAGTCACATACAGATAACCAGGGATTTTATGTTTATTGGTTTGTGGTAAAGCAAATAAAACAAGTAACTGAGCAAAAATATAAGATGTGCAGTAAATATCATATATTAACAACACAAGCGTTCATACAAATTGTTTACAAACTATAGGACACGAGACTTTAGGGCATCAACCTCAACAATCTCCCACTTTTCCTAAAGCGAAGTGGGGTGTACAAAAAACTTATTACAAAACAATAAACTATGGCATAAAAGCCCAGTACTAGAAAATCTTCCACTTGCCCTAGTCCAGCCGCGGGCGATCCTGTAGATTCATGCTCCGTAGGTGACCTCAAACACTATAGCTGTGAGAGCCTTCGTAAATGGGTCAGCAACATTGTGCTCCGAAGCGATCTCCGTGACGATCAACGTCCTCCACTCGATGCACTATCTCGCGAATCAGATGATACTTTCGCTCTATGTGTTTGCCGCGCCTATGACTCCTTGGCTTTTTGGAGTTCGCCACGGACCCTGGGCCTATACATATCTAGAACAACTTCCAGGTCTGTCAAGAACTTCTTGAGCCAGAGGTCTCTTTAGCAGGTTTGCAAGCCGCTACGTACTCCGCCTCCATAGTAAAGTCGACGATGCACCTCTGCTTAGTGTGAGAATCCTTATCAGTCTAAAAGTTAGAATCCGTGTATCCTGTAAGGATCAAATACCTCGTACCAAACACGAGCATGTAGTCCCTCATTCTCTGAAGATACTTGAGGATGTTCTTCACTGCGGTACTGTGACCCTGGCCTGGGTTAGACTGGAAATTATTGACTATGTCCACAGCATAACAGATGTCTGGATGAGTAGAGAGCATCGCGTACATCAAACTGCCAACGGTAGACGCATATGAGACTCGTCTCATCTCCTCAACCTCTTGAGGCGTCTTAGGAAACATTTCCTTAGACAAAGTGACTCCATGCCTAAATGGCAATAGGCCCCTCTTGGAGTCCTGCATCGAGTACTTGAGCAACATTTTGTCAATGTACGATGCCTGAGACAGTGCTAGCACTTTGTTCTTACAATCCCGATGTTGGATTTTATGTCCTAAAACTCATAGTTTGTAATTTAATAAATATATTCTGTTTTGTTTTTCGATAAAGTTGTTATTAAAATTGTAATCTTGAATCCAATAAACTAAGGTTCCGAGGCTATTTAATGTAATTTGAACTTTATGTAGTGACATAAATGTGGATCAAGTTCAAGTATATAGCCAAAATGGTCTATAGTATATGAATAAAGGTTGGGCACCTTATTCTGGGGACATTATGGATGTAGCCCACTTTGTAGATATTACAAACAATGTGATCCTGAATCGTTCATATAGAGATATGTGAGTGGGGGTATCCTATGTAAAGAGTTTACATAAGACTGAACCATGAAATAGTCATTTTTTACGTTCTAAATGCCGTTTTATGTATAAAACTTACTATTTCGTTAATTGATGACCTAGGTAACTTAATCTTAATCCTAAGCTAACTATGAACTCCTGTTCACTCGAAATTATTCTTAGATCTGTATAGGTGAGGGGAGCTCAATATCGCTGGCCTAGTAAGCCTCCCATTTCAGGGGTAAGATCGGGTGGATGGCTGGGAACATAGGGTGCATGACGGAATTCACTCCTACCCGTTATAGGGATAGTAGATAGGTTGTTCCCTTTAATACTGAATCCAGGTCTTGAACAAAAGGCCCCACCCTCTCCTTGGCCCGAGAGGGATCCGGTTTATAGGTTGGACCTTAAACCAATTGTTCATTAGAGGATCAGTGGAACTTAAGGAACAAGATGTAGGGTTGGGGGTAAAACGATTTTTATGACCCAGCCAAGATTACGAACAACCTGTGAGGGATTAACTTACTCATCATGGTTATATCAAATGGACATAAATATATCTATAGTGAGGGGAGTGCAACTACGGGACTTTAGTGGAATGACCCGTTAGTTAACGAATGTTGATAGCTCCGTCTAAAGAGTTTAGTTAGCTAATCTTGGATCGTTGGAGCCCATGATCTATAAGTTCATTAGGTTCCCCTACTAGCTCATATGGAATAAACTTAGAACAGTATGATAAAATAATTTGAATTGTTCTAATTAGGTAGAGATAGAAACCGACATGTATATGTGATATAGTGGTCGGGTTTTTTTTTAGCTTAGAGATACAACTTTAATATTTAATGATTTAAATATCAAGAATATGAATATGTTCATATTCGGAAGCTCGAAAATGATGGAAATGGTTAAAGTTGTAAAAAGTCAAAGAGTTAATTTTTGACTTTGAAAAGTCAAAACTTTGACCGACCTTATATTCAAATGTGATTTGAATTTCGAGAAAATTAATGCGGATTCATGCTCAGGAGGTCAAAATTAGTCAAAACGGAAAAAATCATAAAAAGTCAAAATGTTGACTTTTTGGTCAAAGTCCAAATGACTATTTTGCCCTTTGACTATAGTTAGTGGGAAGATCCAAACCTTTGATGGATAATTCCACTAACAAAATAGTGGGCTAGGTGTGGGCTTATAGTGGAGACATTAAGCCCACTAAGTAAGTGGATTCTAGGTGTTGGGTTTTTGTGAAGTTTTTTCATGCAATTGTTACATGCCTTTTTTCTATAAATTGGGCTTTTCAATTTAGTTAAAAGACTTTTTCCATTTTGAAAATTAGTTTTTTGATATTTGGGCTGGAAAATTACAACTTTGTGAAAAAAAGGAAACACCCAAACCTACTCAAAATTCCATACCTTATTTTCTTCTCTTCTCTCTCTCTCTCGGTTCTCTTCATCCACTGGGTCCTACAACTCGGTTCTGAGTCCAGAGGATAGTAAGTCAACTCTAGTGGTGGTCCGTCCTTGTTCGGGTCAAGATTCGGCGAGGAGAAGCATTGTTCGGGAGCTTCAAAGCTAGCATCTCATCATTTTTAATCACTATTTTTCCTTCAATTGCATGCTATTATCCTTTAATTTAGAAGAAATTAGAGTGTAATTAGGTCCCAAATCCACTGCGTATGTCTTGTATTCCATCACCCGAAAGATTTGTATACCTAGAACAAACTGAGTCTCTCCCATATCTTTCATTTGAAATTGGGTCACTAGCCAGTTCTTAACTGCAGTTAGTAGACCTACATCATTCCCAATGAGTATGATATCGTCTCCATACAACACTAAGAAGACTACTGAAGTGTTGATAATCTTCTTGTAGACACAAGATTCATCAACGTTTTGGTCAAAACCATTCAACTTGATCGCAGTATCAAACCGTATGTTCCAAGATCGAGACTCCTGTTTCAGTCCATAAATAGACCGATTCAGTTTGCAAACCTTTTGCTCTAGACCTTCGGCTATGAATCCTTCGGGCTGCACCATATAAATGGTCTCCTCAAGATTGCCATTCAGAAAGGCCGTCTTGACGTCCATTTTCTAGATCTCATAATTATAATAAGCTACAATGGATAGGAGGATGCGGATCGACTTTAACATAGAAACAGGTGAGAAAGTCTCCTCATAGTCGACTCCCTCTACCTGGGTATAACCCTTTGCCACAAGTCGAGCCTTGAAGGTTTGTACCTTCCCATCAGCACCCCGTTTGCACTTGTAGATCCATTTACAACCTATAGAGAGAACCCCATCAGGCTGATCTATAATATCCATACTGAGTTGAAGTACATCGACTCCATCTCGAGATCCATGGCCTTGACCCATTCATCCTGGTCAACATCCTCTATTTCCTTCTTATAAGACAACGGATCCTCAACGTCGCCATCTACTACCATAGCAAGGATTTCTGTGAAACTCAGATAGCGAACGGGTGGGTTCGCAACCCTCCCACCGCGTCGAGGTTTCCTCAACACTTGAGGTGGAAATAACCTACTGGATGAACTCCCATCAACAAATCTTGCTGATGTAGCAGGCTTTTCAACAACTCTTGTTGTAGTTTCAGTAGTTTCATTGGAAAGCTCACGCAATACGACTTTACTTCGTGGACTGTGCTCCCTTATATGATCATCCTCCAAGAAAGTGGCGTTTGTTGAAACAAACAATCTATTTTCCATTGGATCATAAAAATAACCCCCTCGTGTACCTTTGGGGTAGCATACAAAGAGGCACAACCTCAATCGTGGTTCCAGCTTCTTAGGATTAGCCTTAAGCACATGTGCAGGGTAACCTCAAATGCGGAAGTGACGTAAACTAGCTTTACGCCCACTTCATAACTCTAGAGGTGTTTTTGCAACACTCTTGGAGGGAACACAATTGAGTATGTATACCACAGTATCCACTGCGAAACCCCAAAACGAGTCCGGTAAGGAAGCGTAACTCAACATCGAGCGAACCATGTCTAACATGGTCCTATTTCTCCTCTCCGCTACACCATTCTGCTGAGGTGTACTCGACGCTGAGAGTTGGGAAACGATTCCATATTTTATCAAATAGTCTTGGAATGCAAAGTCCAAAAACTCTCCACCCCGATTCGATCGAAGTGTTTTAATCCGTCTATCTAATGCGTTTTCAACTTCAACCTTGAACTCTTTGAACTTTTCAAAGGATTCAAACTTTCGTTGCATAAGATAAACATACTCGTACCTGGAGTAATCATTAGTAAAACTGATAAAATACTCATAGCCACCTCGGGCTCGCACATTTATAGGACCACAAAGGTCAGAATGTACTAACTCAAGAGGTTCCTTGGCTCTAGAACTTTTTCCAGTAAAAGGTCGTTTATTTATCCTACTCTTAAGGCAAGATTCACACACTGGCAAAGAATTTTCTTCTAACTCACTTAGAAGTCCAGTCTTCACCAATCTCTCGATCCTATTGAGATTGATGTGCCCTAAACGTAGATGCCAAAGTTAGGCATTTTCTTTTGGAGAAATTCGTCGACGTTTTAATTGAGTTACGACAGTTTTGAACATTTCAGTATTATGAAGGGAATTAATGGCTAACGACCTTAGCACATATAAATTCGATTCCAGATTTGCTGTGCAAATAAAAACACCATTTTAATGAATAAACACTTTATTCAAATCAAAAGAGACAGTATATTTACATTGCAATAAACACTTTATAGAAATAAGGTTCCTTTTTAGTTCAGGAACAATATATACATCATTTAAAATAAGAAACCTATTCTGCAAAGCTAACTGGAGTCCTCCCACTGCCACAGCTGAAAGGACGTGCCCAGTGCCTACTCGCATCGTCATCTCACCAGCCTCCAGCTATCCCCAAGATCTAATCCCCTGAAAAGAAGAACAAACATGGTTAGTAGCGCCTGAATCAATTATCCAGGCAGAATCATCATTCTCCACTAAATAAGTTTCAAGCACAAGTAAATCATATTTAACTTTATCGGCCTTGGCCTTAGTCTTGGCTGTTTTCTTCTTTTTTAGATACCGAGGACAGTTCCTCTTCCAGTGTCGATATTGGTTGCAGTGGAAACACTTTTCTTTAGCAACTTGTGGATGCCTCCTTGGGGCGACAGGCGGTGGGTTAGCAGGTGTCTTCCCATTTCCCTTATCACTCTTCTTCTTCTTCCCCTTTGCAGAGTTAGAAGTAGAAGGTGCAGACTTTGTTCCTGAGGTTGAACCTCTATGGAACATCCTAGAGGATGAAGTAACATTTGCCTCACCCTTCTGCCTCTTCTTACTTTTCAGTAAAGATTGGTATGTCTGCAACTCATTGAGGAGAGTTGTAAGGTTATACTTCACTTTGTCAAGAATCACATTGCTAACAAAGTGCAGGAAGCTCACCGGCAAAGAATGCAGGATTATGCTAACCTGGCTGCCCTCATGATGGTAGACCCATTCAACTCCCACATTAAAGTGCACCATCATGTTTAGCACATGTTCACGAACAGAGGTGCCTTCTTGCATTTTGAAGTTGAATATGTATTTAAGATCCTCATGCATAAGCTGTTCAGACGGTTGTCCAAACATCCCCCGCAGGGACTCCATGATCTCACGCGCTGAGACCATAGGTTCATGTTTCTTGGCCAAGACTTCAGAAAGACTTTCCAAGATATAGGCTCCAGCCTTCTCATTCGCCCTTGTCCATCGCTCATATGCCTCCCGAACATTTTGAGCGGCATTTAGAGCTAGAATAAGAGGACAAGCCTCCGTGAGAACGAACATGAGATCCTCGATGATCAGGATCGTCGTGATCATGTGTTTCCATGTTGAGAAATTATCGCCAGTAAGTTTTTCGGCGCTTAACAACGATAACGTGGTTGTTGCCATTTGAAAATGTTGCTGAAAATACGAACAAAACTTTATTAGATTTTGCTAAACCACTTTTAAACCAATCAGTTTTGTAAAACAGTTTCAAGTACCCTAAATTATAGACTTCTATTTTGCAATGATGCCCTAGTGAGGCAGGAAAACGTCACCGGTGGGATGATCAGTTGACCTTTCACTAGGATGAGACATTCTCAACCATTAGGCAGAACCAACTCTTGGAACTAAACTTAACAGCCACCATTTTTCGGTCCAGAAACGTTAACTTTTAACTATTCCGCGTAAGTGTAACCCCTCGCTTTTGGTGCCAGAGTCCCGCCCTAATGTACTTACTATAAGGAAAAGATAGAATAGGGTAAGAATCTAAGTTACATTATCCTCTTACAGGAGATCAAATAAAGAAACGTGCAATACTACCATCCTTTAGGGGGACACTCCCAGGGTGCCTCGAGGCGATGTGCAGTAACTTTATTCAACCTAACGAAGGAGACCGAGGCATATCCTATCGCACTTCCCACTCCTACTTACTATGAACATTCTCTCCATCCACCTTGATATTGGCCTACCCAAACACCATCCATTGGGNCACTTCCCACTCCTACTTACTATGAACATTCTCTCCATCCACCTTGATATTGGCCTACCCAAACACCATCCATTGGGAGGACACGCCGAAGGTGCCGCGAGGCCAAGGATAGATCTCACAGTGTGGACTATTTAGGATAAAAGTGAAAGGTTTAAGTGAAGCATCTCATGCCCCAAGTACCTCCCACTGAATGTTCTACCTAGGGATTCATTAACCTAGACAATATGACTACTAATTTTAGTCTAAGTCATCTTTTTAAACTCTGCTCATAAACAACGTTTGTCTATGAAATATGAACAAGTTCAAGTAGTCACATTTAAACACTTTAATGGATTGTCCTTAACTTGCATGCATGCATCAAATCTATCTAATTCACCTTTCCAGGTAAGTTCCCAGGTAGGGATGTTACGTTTCCGTCAACTTAAATACCCCAGCCTAGACAGAACCCACCTTAGACAAAAGGTCCTTTATAGATATATTTGCTACACTTTAACCTTTTATTAGCCAATTTAATCCTATTAAACTGATTAAAAGATTAAAGCCTTAGGGTTGTTAATCGTATTAGAACCGTGATCTTAGGTCTATGTGATCCAAGTTTTAAATACTTTAAAACCATGAATTAAACCTAAGTGAGCATGCATGTCTTTCTTATTTCTTTTAGTTCTAATCTCTTTAACTTTTGAAAAGAAACAACTAAAACCATTGCGCATAACTAGGCGTTTATAACATTTATAAAGTAACCTATGTGTCATACTTCATGCAATGCCTGGTCATTACTATATATAACTTTTATATATAAAGCGTAACGACCTAGCAAACATGCTATCATTCACCCTTATACCATAACAATTATAATATAAGGATGATGCATGTCAATACTTTTTATTCATGCATAAATATAACTCTTATATTATATGATGCATGAGCATGCTCTTACATAATTAAAATCATGCTTCTTTAAATTATAACAATTACAATAAAGAGATGATGCATGACCATTGCATAACCTAATGTGGGATTTACTATATATGTGCATACCATATGACATATAAAAAGCATACATCACATGTAAGAAAAAAAGGATTAATGGACCGGAATGAGCCTTTACAATAAAACCGGAACGAAAAAACCTATCTATTACATTTTTCATCGAGCAAACCGGTTCACAGGCATACCGGGTCTTGAATGGCTAGGAGGTCTTCATCGTGTAGCAAACTCCAATAAGTAGACGATCGTTCAGCGCGCACTAGACGATAAGAGCATAAGTAAACGATCGCGTAGACGATGACGAGGCTGCGAGCCTGACCGTTCATGTGATCGTGTATCGTGACGACATGCAAACGATTTACCTTGAGTTACTAAGCGATAATTTAGTCAGTTACTAAGCGATGAAGCTTGCTGATGTAAACGATCGTCTAGCGCGCACGCCTTAAACGATACGCGAGTGTCTCATCATCTACATGATGCGTGCAACCAGGTAAACGATTTACCTTGCGATACTAAGCGATCGTTTAGTCAGTTACTAAGCGATGAAGCTTGCTGACCTAAACGATCGTCTAGCGCGCCCGCGCTTAAACGATCTGCGAGCATCTCATTGTCTACATGACGCGATAATCAGCGATCACGTTCTCGATCGTCAACCCGATGCAACCAACTCTTGATCGCATTCCCCATCGTTTAACCGATGCGTTCATCAGCGCTCGCGTACTCCCTCATCTTTATGATGCGATGGATAGCGATCGTGTAGAACTTCTTCTGCACGATGTGATCAACCCTGGATCGCCTCCTTCCTCGAAGAGCCGCAACGTTTGCCCAGAACTTCGACGAACAACTCAAAACTCCAAACAGACTTTGAATACAGTCTCGATAACTATTATTAATGCCCAAAAACGCAGGGGCCTTTACAAATAACCGCAAATGTAAAAGGATCTTAAAAAAACCGAGGTTAATTATCACGAAAACATCCATTAATCTGGTACATCCACGGTAGATTTAACATTTAAACATCATAGAAATGCACCCACCTTGAATGTAAAAGTCATTTCCTGGCAACAGATGAAATCAGAGTATCAGAACCTAGTTCTAATACCAATTGAAGGATCTCATATCGAGAGTTCCATGAGTGCGTTCGGATCGCTCCGATCTCACCGTGACCGAAATATAACAAAATACATTCAACACATACAGTTATGCAATCAAAACTTAATTAACAGCATGCTACAAACAAAGATAAACATAAGGGAAAGAGTTTTGTACCAGTTGAAGACTAACTTCACACTCCAGAACTCCAATGCAACGGAAACCCTCCAAGAGATCTACCAATGCTCGGCGGGAACGTCGACTGCAACAGCACGATCAACGCGAACACGAACGCTGCAACGGGGACGACGCCACCACTAATGAGCCCCGGGTATTCTCGGAGTGAAAACCCAAAGGGTGGGCTTTGTTGAATTTGGTAGAGGACGGAGGAAAAACGAGTCGTGTAGGCGATAAGAAAGTAAGAGAGAAAACAACGCTATCGTATAGCAGAAGTGCTTATCGCATAGAGGAGCTACACAATCGTGTAGGATTTGCTGAACGACCGTTTAGGAAAAGGTATACGATCATTTAGCTAGGACACACTATACGATCGTTTAGAGAAGCTATCCGATTGTCTAGGCGACAGTGTACGATCGTTTAGGCGGAGAACGCTATCGTATAGGCTCTCAAGCGATCATTTTGAATCACCAATGCACACTTCACTTTTCTCTTCGGGCGATTGAATGACTACTAAAAAATGAAAACATTTTTCATTTTAACCCATCGGTACCATAACCAATGCTGCCCACTAACCCATGTCCAAACGTGGAAAAATGATTAATTATCATATAATTAATCAATTAATTAATTATAAATATAATCATATTATATTTATTTCCTATAGTTTGATATCACATATCTACTATAGTATTTTCTCCTCTACTTGATATAAATCATATTTATATCTAATTTCCTCCATAAAAATGTATCTCATACATTTTCCAATTATATCATATATAATTAACCAGTCCAATTATATCATATATAATCGAACTTCCTCTTGTCAATTTGAACATTTCAAATTAACCCAAATACAGGTTCTCGACTTTTATCCAAGCTACCCAGGGGACCTAATGGACCAGTGATAACTTGTAGAAATACAAGTTATTTTTGCTCTTAAGTTGGAACAACTAAGGTTTTTAATGATAGATTCTCCTCATTTTTAGAAGAAACACATGGATTTATTCAAACATTAGCAAACTCATGCAAAAGAAGTTTTATTACTAAATATTGCGGCACTAACGCATTATATTGCAGGATTTCAACGCAAGGATTAACGTTAACGCATTAGACAAGTGCCGTAGGAAAAGCTCTAACACATGGGCCATGCATTAGAGGGAGTTCAACGCAGAGAATATTCATTGCTCCAGGCTGATTGTGTTACATCACCACTTGCAAGTATGGGCCTTTGCAGCAGGTGGCGTCTGAAAAGCTTCCATGTAGCAGGCGGCGTCTGAAAAGCTTCCGAGAGTCAGGCGGCTAATCAGGGCATGGACTTTAATGCTGACCAAGGCATGGACTTTAATGCTGCCCATTCACCAAGTGGACATGACCAACACCTATAAATAGATGAAGTCCCTCCAGAGTCAATGAGTTCGGAAATTATCAAGATCCTTACTCTCTGTATATTGTAGTCAAAGTTTTAGTTCTTAGAAGTTGTGCTATGGTGCCAAACGATCAGAAGGGTTGAGAACCACCACCACCGCTGGTCAGGGAGTGGAGGAAGCTAATCTTGAGAAAGACACTTCATCCAATTCCTAAACAAGTGATTGTACACAATGAGATTGAGCCAAAGAAATACAAGAGATTGTATTCTTTGGCTTGACTCAGTTTCCTTCTTCTTATTTATCACTTTCATTCCATTTGATTAAATATTGGTTTTGTAAATACTCTCTGTTTCTTTATAAAATTCATATGTTTGATCCATCATACTTGCCATTGTTTATTTCTTGTTTATGTTGAATGCATTAATACTTTATGCACAACTTCATTCTAAAGCTCAAGCCAACTTGACAAATTGGTAAAAGCATATTTAACTTAGATTGTTCGAAAGAATAACTAAGCTGCATTAAGTAGGATGCCTAGTACAACTAGAGATAGACTTACTGGTGTCTATTGCATTTTGTGTTAGACGCATGCATCCTAGAGATAGGCTTTGTATGTTATTCGCGTTGAGAAATGTTGAATGAAGTCTGATGCATAAACAAAAGATAAGCAAATCATCCCATCTCATTCACATCACATCCTAGTTGTATACACTCATCTTAGACCGACCCGTCCACTTACCTTAAACTCCATTTTCGCATGATCCATCATTCACCACTCAACTCTTTTGCTTCTCTTGCATAGGCACATCAATTTAGTGTAAATAACTCATTTCTCACATTTATTTAGGAAAACCCCTACAGTAGATACAACGCAAGGTCTGCGTTTAGTTAACTGAATCCCTGAGTTCGACCCTGGACTTACCAGGAACCTAAATTAGATTTATACTTGGGTCTAGTTTAGGAAAACATGAACGTCATTAGAAGAAGTTGTGTGCTTTCTGTGCATATATCTAACGCCCAATGCGTTACAATTATTTAAACGCATTGAAGCATTAATGCATCACTTATACTTAGAACTTATTTCTCCAATTTATTTTACACAATACACTCCTAGAGCAAATCATGATAGCAATGAACACGTTTTTGGCACCGTTTCCAGAGATTCAGAAACAAAACTACACAGAAATTTCGTTTGTATCTATTGTAGGAATACTTCGGTCGAGGGAGTATTACGAGTTAAGCCTAAGCTTGTGAACGTTTATGAGCAAAGAGAGCACTCCTAAACTCAGATACGACCCCGAGATTAATAGGAACTTCCGGAGTAGGAACCGATCCAACCATCGTCGAAGGCTGAGGCAGCAATTTCTTAGACAACAGAACAGGCAATGAGCAATGGCGAAAGAATAAGTAAATCTACAACTAGCTCATGCTGCATAGAATCCAATCCTGATGCCGAATAGCAGCACGCGTCCCATGAGGGAGTACGCACCCCTGTACTGTATGATTTCTCTCTAGGAACCATATACCCAATGCCAGATGGAACCAGGTTTGAGATGAAATCTGTTATGCTCCAAATGCTCCAGTCTACTGGACAATTTGGGGGTGGTCGTGGTGAAGATCCTCACGCCCACATGAAGCGTTTCTTGGAAACGTGTAATTCATTTGTGATTCCTGGAATCACCCCAGAGGCAATCAGGCTGTCCTTGTTTCCCTATTCTTTGCGTGATGACGCAAAACAATGGGTGAGCTCTCTGGAGCCTGGTGAAATCACCACCTGGGAGAAGTTGGTGGAAAAATTTATGCAAAAATACTTCCCACCTACCACCAACGCGAGGAGGTGTCGAGAGATTATGAACTTTGAACAAGAAGATGCTGAGACCTTAAGTGCCGCATGGGAGCGTTTTAAGGGCTTGGTCAAGAATTTCCCGAACCATGGACTAACTCTAACTATCTAAATGGAGACGTTTTATGGAGGACTAAATAGAGCATCCCAGATGGCAACAAACACAGCAGCAGCTGATGGACTTATGGATAAATCTTACACTAAGGCTAAAGAGATACTAGACCACATTGCTAAACACAATATGGAATAGATGGATGATACGTATGATGGAAGAGCTGACAGGAAGAAGAGATCTCAGAACGTTAATTCTATCGACTCCAACGCAATAGCCACACTTTCTGCTCAAGTGGCTACGATGACGAGCCTTCTACAGAACATAACGTTGGGAAACGCATCAAATCAGCAGAAAGTGAATCAAGTAGAGGCGTTTGGGCAACCCATGGTTAGTTGTATGGGCTGTGGAGATCCTCACTCCTATGCTGAATGACCATAAAACCCTCAGTCAGTATGTTTCATAAAAAATTACCCATTCTCTAATACATATAATTCTGGATGGAGAAACCATCCGAATTTTTCTTGGACAGGAGGAAATCATCAGGAGCACCACCCAGGGGCAAACCATCAGCAAAGGAATGGATCGTCGCCTGCATTTCAACAAACGCATCAGCAACATCAAAAACCTTTTAGTAAAGGAGGACAGGCGTCGAGCTCAGGATCTCCACTTGGAAATCCAGGTAGGGCAGATAGCGAGCGAGTTGAAAAACAGGCAGCCTGGAGTTCTACCTAGCAATACTGAAACACCTGGGAACAATAATGGGAAGGAGCAATGTCACGCGGTGACGTTGCGAAGTGGAAGAGCTCTTGAAAAAAGAAGAATGAATCAAAGAAAAAGCAGTCCTTTGAAAGAATGCATCACACATTCAATGGATCAGGAAGAAAGAATGCCCGAAACTACAAGCAATTCAGAACCCAGTACGTCTAACGCGGGAAAGCCTGAGGTGACTTTGAACGCACCATTCCCTAGGCATCTGATGAAGAAGAATGATGAACAACAATTCAAGCGCTTTCTTGAGCTCTTAAAACAGCTGAATATCAACATTCCACTTATAAAGGCTTTGGAGCAGATGTCAACATATGTCAAATTTTTTAAGGACATTTTGACAAAGAAGAGAAGAGTCAGCGAGAAGGAAGTAATAGCGCTAACGCAGGAGTGTAACGCGTTAGTAAGCAACAGTCTACCAAAAAAGCAGAAGGACCCTGGGAGTTTCACAGTTCCTTGTTTGATAGGAGGATTGGATGTGGGTCATGCGTTGTGCGATCTAGGAGCCAGCATTAATCTCATGCCACTTTCAATTTTTAAGAAATTGGTGATTGACTTAGCACAACATACTTCTGTTACTCTTTAGCTCGTTGACAGAACAATTAAGTACCCAGAAGGGAAGATTGAAGACGTTCTGGTGAAGGTTGACAATCTCTTTTTCCCAGCAAACTTTATTATCTTGGACTATGAAGCAGATAGAGAGGTACCAATTATCCTTGGACGCCCCTTCTTAGCTACTGGGAAAGTTTTAATTGACGTGCATAAAGGCGAGTTAACTATGCGCGTGGACAATGAAGAGGTGAAGTTTAATGTGCTCAACCCATTAAAGTTCTCAGATAGTTAAGATTGTCAACTAAACAGTATTGCGTTGCTTGAAGAAGAGACTCATGTATGTGAGGTCCTCGTGTTGGAGGAGAATCTGAAAGAATCAGAGCTGCCAAGTCTGAGTGAGCGGTGGACAAAACCAACGCGTCCATCACTTGGAGAACCACCAGAACTCGAGCTGAAACAGTTACCTGGCCACTTGAAATATGCATTCCTTGGAACCAACAACACTTTACCTGTGATCATTTCCACAAATCTTACAGAGCCTAATGAGCAATCTCTTTTGCAGATGCTGAAAAAGCACAAGAGTGCAATAGGCTGGACGTTTGCGGATATCCGTGGCATTAGTCCATCTTATTGCATGCATAAGATTAAGCTGAAAGAAGGGAAGTCGGGGTCAATCGAGCCTCAAAAAAGGCTGAATCCCACAATGAAAGAAGTGGTCAAGAAAGAAATTTTAAAATGGTTGGACACGGGAGTTATTTATCCTATATCCAACAATAGCTGGGTAAGTCCAGTCCAATGCATTCCCAAGAAAGGGGGAACGACCGTGATAGTCAACAGCAATAATGAACTCATACCCTTGAGGACTGTCGTGCTGGCACATCTGTATGGATTACAGGAAGCTCAATGCAACAACTAAGAAAGACCACTTCTCCCTTCCTTTCATCGATCAAATGCTTGACAGACTTGCGGGCAAAGAATTTTATTGCTTTCTCGATGGATACTCTGGTTACAATCAGATTCTGATAGATTCGGAAGATCAGGAGAAGACTACGTTTACTTGTCCCTTTGGAGCATTTGCATTCAGACACATGCCCTTTAGGCTGTGTAACGCACCTGGGATATTTCAAAGATGTATGATGACTATCTTCTCTGACTTCCTAGAAAAGATTGTTGAAGTCTTCATGGATGATTTTTCAGTCTTTGGAGACTCATTCCAGTCATGCCTAGATAATTTGGAGGTCTTCCTCACTCAATGCCAGGAAACAAACTTTGTGCTGAATTGTGAGAAATGTCACTTCATGGTGACTTAAGGAATTGTCTTAGGTCACAAAGTATCTAAGGTTGGCTTGGAAGTAGATGAAGCCAAAATAGATGTCATAGCAAAACTTCCACCACCATCGAATGTTAAAACTTTACGAAGTTTTCTAGGGAATGTCGGCTTCTATAGACGGTTCGTTAGAGGTTTCTCTCATATTACGCGACCTCTGAGCACATTACTAGAGGCGAACCGGCCCTATGACTTTAATGAAGACTGAACTGACGCGTTTGAAACCTTGAAGTATGCGTTGACGACAGCTCCAGTATTGATAGCACCGGACTGGACGCAATGCTTTATTCTCATGTGTGACGCGAGTGATATGGCAGTAAGAACAATGTTAGGGCAGAAGAAGCGTAATTTGATACACCCCATCTCCTACGCGTCCAAAACACTAAATGACTCTCAGGAACATTACACCACTACTGAAAAGGAAATGTTGCCTGTAGTGTTTGGCATTGAAAAGTTTCGATCTTACTTAGTTGGTGCGTCAGCCACCATATACACCGACCACTCAGCCATAAAATTCCTGATGAGTAAGAAAAGTTTCGATCTTACTTAGTGTTTGGCATTAATAAGATGGGTGCTGCTGCTACAGGATTTTGATATTGATATCCAAGATAGAAAGGGAGCAGAAAATCAGGTGGCTGACCACCTGTCCATGTTAGAGAATCAAGAAATGCAAACCTAAGAAAGTGAAATCAAGGACGCATTTCCTGATGAAAGCCTGTTTAGAGTTGAAGACAGGGAACCTTGGTATGCGAACATGGTCAATTATTTAACCACCAAGCAATTCCCTGGGAACTTCAACTCTCAGTAAAAGAAACGGTTAATTCATGACAACATGTTTCATTTTTGGGATGAACCATTTCTATATAAACAATGCCCTGACTCCATAATGCATCGATGCGTTCCGGAGGAGGAGACACAATGCATATTAGCTGAGTGTCATGACTCTCCGTACGAAAGGCATTTTGGTGGGCAAAGAACCGCAGCGAATGTCCTTCAAAGCGGATACTTTTGGCCCATCCTCTTTAAAGACACGAGGGAGTTTGTTCGAAAATGTGACCCCTGTCAATGCACTTTGAATATTTCTTCAAGGGACGCAATGCCCTTGAACAATATTCTCGAAGTTGAGCTGTTTGATGTTTGGGGCATAGATTTTATGGGACATTTTCCCCTGTCCTGTGGCCAACAGTACATCCTGCTTGCAGTAGATTATGTATCTAAGTAGGTAGAAGCAGTAGCCTGCGCTAGGAATGATGCATTCACTGTATCTAAGTTTCTTACTAGGAACATCTTTACATGCTATGGAACGCCAAGAGCCCTGATAAGCGACTAAGGTACACACTTCATTAATCGAATCATTTCCAAATTACTTGCAAAATATAATGTCAGGCACAAGATCGCCACTGCTTACCACCCGCAAACAAACGATCAAGAAAAAGTATCAAATTGAGAAATCAAGTCTATCTTGGAGAAAGTCGTCAATGCAACACGGAAGGATTGGGCATAGAGTCTGGATGAAGTGCTTTGGGCCTACAGGACTGCTTACAAAACTTCTATAGGTATGTCTCCATAATGTCTTGTATTTGGAAAAGCCTGTCATTTACCTTTAGAGTTGGAGCACAAGGCGTTTTGGGCAGTTAAGAAGTTAAACATGAACTTAGACGCTGCGGGCGCTTAACGAAAACTTCAGCTCAACGAGCTCGAGGAGTGGTGATTGAACGCGTACGAGAATAACAAGTTGTACAAAGAAAAGACAAAGTGTTGGCATGATCAACGCATCAGTAAGAAAGAACTTGTTTTTGTCCAAAAAGTTCTATTGTTCAATTCACGTCTGCGTTTGTTTCTAGAAAAACTAAAATCCAGGTGGTTAGAACCCTTTATCATAAAGAAAATCTTTCCATATGGAGTTGTGGAAATAAGGCGAGAAGATGGCACCAACACATTCAAAGTAAAAGGCCAAAGAGTGAAGCCTTACTTTGAAGATAGACTAGAACGCCAAAAGTCATCTCTCACACTACGCGAGGCCAATTGAGGCCTGCGTCGAAGTATCCCTGCGTTTTCATTGCCATATATTCCAGGGACGCTTCCTCTATCCTTATCTTTTTACAATCTGTATTTTACGATGCGTTTGAGTTTTTTGATTTATTTGTTTGGTTGTTTTAAGATTGTTCTTTGCTTTTGCTTTTATAAAAATTGGAAACTTATTTGTTTTTCTTTAAAAGTTGTGTATGATCAAGTTAGGAATAACGGACGCGTTAGACGCAAGTCTAACGCATGGCCCAATTGAAGGGACGCATCTCGAGAACACAAAAACACTCGATTATTTAGATAACCGAGACATCTCTGCAGCGTTACATTTATTACAGACGTCAGGCGCCGCCTGACGTCAACCACTAACCTTCTCTCAGCCTATAGAAGGACCCAAGATTCAAAGTTTTCTTCTTCTTCATTTTCACTCTCGAGCTCTCTGAAACAAAAAAAAGGGAAAAAACCTAACCTCTTTGTTTCCCTCACTTCCGATTCGCTCGAGCTTCTCCGGCCACAATGTCGTCTGCCTCAGATAGCCAGAACCAGACCCTGAGCTTTGGGAACGACTCACCGGTAAGTTCCTATTCCTCGTCCTCTATTTCAATTTCACCTCCCCCGAGCCCTAGAAAAACCACCGAAACCCTCACCCAAACCAAACCCACACACGACGGAGCCACCTCTTCCCAGCGGCCGTCTGTTTCGAAACCTTCCACAG
>NC_052357.1:88689019-88853194 GCF_009727055.1 Benincasa hispida
CTAAACTCAAGTGATGTGTTTAGGTGGTCTGAAACAGACATTCACTCTGCTCTTCTTCTGCGAGCTTTATGTTGAGGGACGCCAAGAATCGCACCAAAAAATACTATTGATTATCATCTAGTCGAGCCAAATTCTGCAAACTTTTCAAAGATTGCACTCTAAACGCAGGAATTTCAGAGGGTGGTATGGGGTTGGAAGTAAATGGAGGGGTTGCCCACTGCGGGTTTTTATTGAGGGCGTTCCCAGGTGAAGATAATGAGGATGGGTGAATGAGTGTGGTTAACTTACTCGACGCCATCGATTCCACTAGATAAAAATGGGGGGCCAAAGTGCTTGATAGAAAGTGAAGATGGTGGACGCCACAGTGGGTTGACGGTGCGTTTGTGGACGTAAGGCATGGGAGGTGGATTATGCATTGCACGCACCATAGTGATTGTTAGGAATGATTGGTGGGTGGGGCAGGCTTGGTGTTAGGGTTTTGGAAGGCGCCGCCCCGTAATGAACAAATGCGTCCTTGGTTTATTTGCAGTGTATTGGCCCTTAAAGCTTTGGGACGCGTAGGTTGTATTTTGAAAATTTTGGTTGAGGGCTTTTTAAAGTTGTAGGTTTCGCGATCGTTCCGGAGATTACGATGGCTTTTAAGGCTTTTGAAAGGGAGTTTCGTGGGGGCAGGAAAACGCAAGGTAACCGACGCGTTACCTAAGAAGACCTTGGGAAAAAACCATCAATTTAGTGACATACTCGTAGAAAAGGGCTTCTTTCCCGAACGCCACCCCCTGCCAATTTACATAACTGAGATAATAAACGTATTAGGGTGGAATCAGTTCTACATTGGGCACACCCTTATTTGGCCCAACCTCATTCGCATTTTCTACAACAATGAGTTTGATATGGAGAAGAACACAGCTTTTGTTGACGGGGTGTTAGTGCGCTTCTCAGCTGATAAGATAAACGAAGTGTTTAACATTGACAGTAATCTGGACGCGGAAGGAAATCGCATCTTGGAGCAGCCTACGATGCGTTAAGAACGGTGGCCAAACCTGGAAGCAATGGCAAACATCAAGAAACGGGGCAAAAATGTTAGCTTCCAGGAATTTAACTCCAGACGCGAATTTGTTGTATTACTTGATCAAACGTAGCATCATGCCTACTACGCATGATAAGACATTATCAAAGGAACGCGTCTTGGCTACTTATTGCGTCATGCAGTGCATCCTTTTAGATGTTGGAAGAATTATAAGGGATCAGATCAAAGCCATCAAGACTAAGCCATGAGGGAACTCTATTTTTCATGGCTGATCTGTGCACTATGCGAATGCAGGGGCATCCCTCTGAGGGATGATCATGAAGATATCGATGGCTTGATAGACATAAAGTTAGTAAGGCGTCTATTTCACAATTCGTCGCATTAACCTCCCTTACCTACCAAGGAAGTGGCAACCAAGCCTCGATCATCCAAACGTGCCTCCAAAAGAAGACGCATCCGGATTGTTGAACACAGCGATGAAGCTTCAGAGCACGAAGAACATGAAGCTGAACTTGAACTTCCGGCTGAAGAAGCGCAACCACCCCTTAATCTTACTTTCCATGACTCACCATTGGCCCCGCCAGAAGGGAGTCTTGATCAAACGCATCAAGAACCAACTCATATAGATCAAGACATCCTTTATTCCCTTCCTTCGCCCCAACCAAGTCCAATTCCCAACTTTGTGTATCCTCCAATAATTTTTTAGCCAACTGAGCTAGGGTCAAGCAACGCAGCAAATTTTGACGACCCAGTTGGAAGAAATGAAGAACCAACACCACCTCAACACAGCGCAGACTTAGAAGAGTTGAAAACTTTTATCAGTGATCAGCTCAAACCACTGGCCGCGTCTATCGAAGGTCTTCAGCAGTAGAATCAGGTTCTAAGGGATTATCTAAGTTAACAAACAAGACGGATGCGAGACCAATTTGTTTACACAATGCAATACATCAATCAGGTCTTGGTTGGAATGTTTGCTCTGCCTCCACTGCCCGCCCATCTTAGAAACCCCTTGCGTTTTATGAATGAAGATCCTGAGGAAGAACGTAGAGATGATGCGTCAGCACAATAGAGTTTTGGGGTGTTTGGTTATTTTTGTATTTTGATTTAATTGTTCTTTTGTATCTGCTTGACTTGTTTGTTTACTTCATGTGAATTTATGAAAATGAATGAGAAATTCCTATCATTTTGTTCCTTGCATTTGACCTTGGCATACTTGATTTTTGTTCTTTAGATATTTTCTAAGCTTGTGCTCTCCCTGACCTCAATGATATCAACTATATGAAATCTATAAGTATAGAGTAAGCGTTAGGAAAATCAACAAGGCCTAAACTTCTCTAAAAAGGTTATGTCTACTTTCTAACGCGTGCAAGCTTTAAGTCTTAAACTCCTTTCAGACTCTCAAAGCCTTTTTGAAATTTTGTTTCTCTTTTAGCAATGAGGATTTAGCTCGTCTCCAAATTTGGGATGGGTAGCTCATCTCCAAATTTGGGGATGAGGGAAATCCAAGTTAAGACGCATCAAACCAATACATCATAAAGAAAAGGGGACAAAATAAGAAAAATATTAAACGCGACTCCTCTGTCATTACTTCAAAAGAAAAACCTTAAAATGGCATGAGTTTAGTTGGAACAGGCACTTAGTCGTAGTTGGATGCTCGCGGACACCCATGGGGACAAGCCAAAACGAAGTTAAGTCTCCTAGACCAACGCGTCTCATATAACTCCTCTATCTAGCCTGAAAAAATCATATCTTGAAACGCATAAATATTAGATATGAGTTTAGTTGTGAAAGGTTCTCACCCGTAGTTGGATGCTCGCATGACACCCGTGGGGGCAAGCCAAAACGAAAGTGGGATACCTAGAACAACGCATGGGTAAAGTAAAAATTCATAATTATTTTTTTTCTTTTTATCCGGCATTTATCTTAAAAAGTGCATCTAACGCATTGTTGGTTTAGAAAAAACGAGAATGTTTTGAGAAATGAAAGGAGTTGTGATAAAAAGGCTTGCTACACCTGAAACTAAACATTAGTCCTTTTAGAAAAGAGTCAATCTGAGTTATATTTTCCAAACTCTTATCTCAAGCTTAAGACTAAATATGATGAGAGGTGAACTCTGCACACTTAAGACAAAGGAGATAACAAAGAATTATTTTGGAATGCTTGAGGACAAGCATTGTTCAAATTTGAGGGTGGTGATAACTTGTAGAAATACAAGTTATTTTTGCTCTTAAGTTGGAACAACTAAGGTTTTTAATGATAGATTCTCCTCATTTTTAGAAGAAACGCATGGATTTATTCAAACATTAGCAAACTCATACAAAAGAAGTTTTATTACTAAATATCGCGGCACTAACGCATTGTATTGCAGGATTTCAACGTAAGGATTAACGCTAACGCATTAGACAAGTACCACAGGAAAAGCTCTAACTCATGGGTCATGCATTGGAGGGAGTTCAACGCAAAGAAGATTCATTGTTCCAAGCTGATTGTGTCACGTCTGAAAAACTTCCATGCAGTAGGTGGCGTCTGAAAAGCTTCTGAGAGTCAGGCGGCTAATCAGGGCATGAATTTTAATGCTGACCAAGGCATGGACTTTAATGCTGCCCATTCACCAAGTGGACGTGACCAATGCCTATAAATAGATGAAGTCCCTCTAGAGTCAAAGAGCTCGAAAATTATCAAGATCCTTACTCTCTGTATATTGTAGTCATAGTTTTAGTTCTTAGAAGCTGTGTTGTGGTGCCAGACGATCAGAAGGGTTGAGAACCACCACCACCGCCGATCAGGGAGCGGAGGAAGTTAATCTTGAGAAAGACACTTCATCCAATTCCTAAACAAGTGATTGTACACAACGAGATTGAGCCAAATAAATACAAGAGATTGTATTCTTTGGCTTTTCCTTCTTCTCATTTATCACTTTCATTCCATTTGATTAAATATTGCTTTTGTAAAGACTCTCTGTTTCGTTATAAAATTCATATGTTTGATCCATCATACTTACCATTATTTATTTCTTGTTTATGTTGAATGCATTAATACTTTATGCACAACTTCATTCTAAAGCTCAAGCCAACTTGACAAATTGGTAAAAGCATCTTTAACTTAGATAGTTCGAAAGAATAACTAAGCTGCATTAAGTAGGACGCCTAGTACAGCTAGAGATAGACTTACTGGTGTCTATTGCATTTTGTGTTAGACGCATGCATCCTAGAGATAGGCTTTGTATGTTATTCGCGTTGAGAAATGTTGAATGAAGTCTGACGCATAAACAAAAGATAAGAAAATCATCACATCTCATTCATATCACATCCTAGTTGTATACACTCATCTTACACCGACGCGTCCACTTACCTTAAACTCCATTTTCACATAATCCATCATTCACCACTCAACTCTTTTTCATCTCTTGCACCGGCACAGCAATTTAGTGTAAATAACTCATTTCTCACATTTATTTAGGAAAACCCCTATAGTAGATACAACGTAAGGTTTGTGTTTGGTTAATTGAATCCCTAAGTTCGACCCTGGACTTACCAGGAATCTAAATTAGATTTATCTTGGGTCTGGTTTAGGAAAACTTAAACGTCATTAGAAGGAGTTGTGTGCGCTCTGTGCATATATCTAACGCCCAACGCGTTACAATTATTTAAACGCATCGAAGCATAAACGCATCACTTATACTTAGAACTTATTTCTCCAATTTATTTTCCACAATACACTCCTAGAAAAAATCACGATAGCAACGAACAATCTGTGGCTCGAAGCTCCAACGGTACGTGAATAGCTGACTAAACTCTTTAGCCACAAGATCCACCATTCGTTAACTGTCAGGCATTCCACTAAAGACTAACAATTGAACTCTTCTTACCATAAATATATTTCTGTGTCCATCAGATATAACCAATCATGAGTACGATGACCCTTCACAGATGCTCGTAAGTACAGCTGAGCCAATTTACCGTTTTACCTCTGTAGTTACATCTCACTTCTTAAGTACCACTGATTCCTCTAATGAACAATACAACATAGTCCAATTATGTGTGAACACCTCTCGGGCCAGGAGAAGGTGTATGGTGCCACATCGTTGAAGCCCCAAAATCAGCCCTTAAGGAAGCCATCTATCTACTTACCCCTACTTCGAGGAAAGAGTGAATTCCATCTTGTGCAACTGAGTTCCCAGCTCCCAAATCAGATGAATCCCCAAAATGGTAGGTTTAAATTGGCGACTTGGCCACTCGCACCCATACAAATCAAAGAACCACCCTCAATGGCAGGAGTTCCCAACTCACTCAGCATTGAGGTCATGTTACCTATGGTCATCCTAGTGAAGTGAAGTCTCTGTCATGAACGGTGTTATATAAACGAAACATTAACACTTCGTGGTCAGGTCTTATACAAACTCTTTATATAGGACGCCCCTGCTCGCATGTCCCCAACACGAATGATCAGGATCAGACCATCTGTGACAAGTCATAACACTTGTGACCATTCCACAAAGCGGGTCGCATCCGTAGCGTTACCAGGATAAGGTTTCCCTCCTATATCCATATACTACAGACCATTTTGGTTATCACTGAAAACATGATCCACTTGTATACCACCACATACATGCTTGAGTCACATACAGATAACCATGGATTTTATGTTTATTGGTTTGTAGTAAAACAAATAAAACAAGTAACTGAGCAAAAATACAAGATGTGAAGTAAATATCATATATTAACAACATAAGCGTTCGTACAAACTGTTTACAAACTACAAGACATGAGACTTTAGGGCATCAACCCCAACAATAAATACCCAGTCTAGCTTAGCAATGTGAATGGTTTTAGTTGTTTCTTTCTTTATAAGACTTATAATTAAAGAAATTAGAACTAAAATAAAAAAGAAAGACATGCATGCAAACTTAGGCTTAAATCATGTTTTACAAGAGTTTTAAAATTTGATTGAGATAGACCTAAGATCACAGTTCTAATGAGATTAGAAACCTAAACTTAATCTTTTAATCAGTTTAATAGGATTAAATTGACTAATAAAAGACTAAATATTTACCAAATCTATCTATAAGGAACCTTTTGTCTAAGGTGGGTTTTGTCTAGGCTGGGGTATTTAAGCTGACGGAAACGGAACACCCCTACCTGAGAACCTACCTAGAAAGGTGAATTAGATAGATTTGCTGCATGCATGCAAATTTGATGATAGGCTGTTAAACTGTTTATTATGACTTGAATCGAACTTATTTTATTATCAAAAGTAAGAGTTGTTTTTTAGCAAATTAAACTCATACTTAGATAAAATCAGTAGCCAGATTATCTAAGTTAATGAAAACCTAGGTAAAACATTCAGTGGGAGGTACTTGGGGTATACGATACTTCACTTAAACCTCTACACGTTTCTTCCTAAAAGTTCACATCGTGAGATCTATCATCGGTCTCGTAGCACCCTGGGAGTGTCCCTCTAAAGGATGCTATTTGGATAGGTCAATACCAAGGTGAATGGAGAGAATTTCATAATAAGTGGGAGTGGGACATGTGACAACATATCCCACGGTCTCTCTCATTAGGTTGGATAACGTTTTGTGATCGTCTCGAGGCACCTTGGGAGTGTCCCTCTAAAGGATGACAGTACTTGCACAACTCTTTATCTGATCTCCTAAAAAGGATAAGGTTGCTTTAGTCTGTTGCCTTAATATGCTTTTTCCCTACAGTGGGCGCATTGGAGCAGGACTCTAGGGCCTAAAATGAGGGGTTACACTTACGAGGAATTGTTAAGGTTGTTAACAAATTATGGACCAAACAATGGTGACCGTTAGAGTCAGTTACAAGAGTTGTTTCTGTCTAATGGTTGAGGATGTCTCATCCCAGTGAAGGGGCACTTGATCACCCCAATGGTGACTTTTGTCCTGCCTCACTGGGGCTTCATTGCAAAATAGGTGTCACTTATCTTAGGGTACAATAGAACTATTTTGCTAAAACCTCAAATTGGTGTTAAAAGTGGAAATGCAAATAGACTTATTAAGTTTGTTCTTGTTTTTAGCAACTTTAAATGACAAATTGATTGGCGATAACTACGTTAGTTGGAAAAACATGATAAACACAATACATATAATCGATGACCTTCGGTTCATCCTTACGGAGGAGTGTCCTCATATTCTAACTCAAATCGCCACTCAAAATGTTCAAGAGGTCTATGAGAAATGAACATAGACGAACAAGAAGCCCCAGCTTACATCTTGGCCAACCTGAACGACATCTTGGCCAAGAAGCATAAGCCCATGGTCTCTGCTTGTGAGATCATGAAGTCCATGAAGGGAATGTTCGGACAACCGTCCGGGCAGCTCAAGCATGAAGCTTTAAAGTTCATCTTCAACTCGAAAATAAAGGAGGGTACATCTGTTCGAGAATATGTTTTGAACATGATGGTCCACTTTAATGTGGCGAAGATGAACGGGGCTCCCATTGATGAAGGCAACCAGGTTAGCATTATTCTGGAGACGTTACCAGAAAGCTTTCGGCACTTCATAAGCAACGCTGTTCTAAACAGGGTTGTTTACACCCTTACAACTCTCCTCAACGAGTTGTAGACATTCCAATCCTTTCTGAAAAGCAAGGATAAGAAGGTTGGTGAGGAAAATGTTGCTTCATCATCTAAAAGTTCCTCAAAGGTTCAACCTCATGAACTAAATCTGCATCTTTTTCTTCTGGCACTAAGAAGTGAAAGAAGAAGAAGGGTAGTAAGGGGAAGGGGAAAGTGCCTGTTAACCTACAACCTGTCTCTTATACACATCTAGATGTGTATAAGAGACAGAACTAAATCTGCATCTTTTTCTTCTGGCACTAAGAAGTGAAAGAAGAAGAAGGGTAGTAAGGGGAAGGGGAAAGTGCCTGTTAACCTACAACCTACCACTCCTCGGGGTAGGCGACCATCACCAGTTGAAAAGGAAAAATGTTTCCACTACAACCAGGATGGGAACTGGAAGCAGAACTGCACACGTTGGTTGAAGGAGAAGAAGAAGGCCAACGCCAATCAAAGTAATTATGATTTAATGGTTTTGGAGACTTGTTTATTGGAGAATGATGATTCTGTTTGGATTATAGACTTTGGGGCCACTAACCGTGTTTGTTCTTCTTTTCAGCGGATTAAATCCTAGCAGCAGCTTTAGACTTGTGAGATGACGATACGAGTTGGCACCGGGCACGTCGTCTCAACTGTGGCAGTGGGGTACCTCCGGTTGACTTTACATAATAGATTTATCATTTTGAATGATGTGTTCCCGAGTTAAAGAGGAACTTGATTTTTGTAAAGTCCTTGCTTGAATGTAAATACACTTTCAAATTTTCAGTTAATAAAGTATTTATTCTGAAAGATGGTGTTGAGATATGTTCAGCTAATTTGGAAAATAATTTGTATATGTAAGGTCGTTAACAACAAATTCCCTCCATAACATAGAGATGTTTAAAACTGCCGTAACTTAAAACAAACGACTAAAAGTTTTTCCTAAAGAAAATGCCCAACTTTGACACCTTTGATTAGGGCACATCAATCTCAATAGGATTGAGAGGTTGGTGAAGAATTGACTTCTAAACGAGTTAGAAGAAAATTATTTGCATGTGTGCGAGTCATACCTTAAAGGCAAGATGACTAAAAGACTTTTTACTGGAAAAGGTTATCGAGCCAAAGAGCCTCTAGAATTAGTGCATTCAGACCTTTGTGGTCCGATGAATGTGCGAGTCAGGGGAGGCTACGAGTATTTTATCACTTTTACTTATGATTATTCGAGGCATGGTTATGTTTATTTAATGTAACATAAGTCGAAATCCTTTGAAAAGTTCAAAAAGTTCAAGGCTGAAGTTGAAAACGCATTAGATAAGTAGATTAAAACACTTCGATCTAATTGGTGTGGAGAGTTTTTGGATTCTAAATTCCAGAACTATTTGATAGAACATGGAACCATTTCCCAACTCTCAGCACCTGGTACACCTCAGCAGAATGGTGTATCGGAAAGGAGAAACAAAAGCTTGTTGGACATGGTTTGATCATTAATGAGTTACGCTTCCTTACGTACTCGTTTTGGGGTTTTGCAGTAGAGACTGCAACTTATATCCTCAACTATGTTCCTTCCAAGAGTGTTGCCCGTGTTGGGTTTTATGTCCTAAAACTCGTGGTTTGTAAACAATAGAACTAATTTTGAAAATTCAATGGGTTGTTATTGAATATATTGTTTTTTTAGAAATCCAATAAACCGAAGTCCCTTGACTATTGCATAAGTACTTGAACTTTATGCGGAGACATACAAGTGGATCAGGTTCGAGTAAATAGTCAAAATGATCTATAGTATATGAATAAGGTTAGGTGCCTTATTCTGGTAACACTATTGGATGTGGCCTACTCTATAGTTGTTACAAAGAGTTGTAAAGTGCTACAAACGAAGTGATCCTAATTCGTTCATGTTAGAACATGAAGAGTGGGGGTGTCCTATGCAAATGAGTTTTGTGCAAGATCGAACCATGAAACCAGTCACTTTTACTTTATAACGTTGTTTACGGTTTAAGACTGACCATTTCAAAGCGATGACCTAGGTAACTTGACCTTAATCCTGAGCTAACTATGAACTCCTGTTTACTTGGGATTATCCTTTGATCTGCAAACAGTGTAAGTAGACCAACTGTCTCTGCTCAATAAGCTTCTCATTTTAGGGATAAGATCGGATAAATAGCTGGGGATATAGGGTGCAAGACGGAATTCACTCATACCCGATTAAGGTTAGTAGAGAGGTTATTCCCTTCAAGTACTAGTTCTAGGTCTTGAACAAGAGGTCTCACCCTCTCATTGGCCTAAGAGGAATTTGATTTGCTGATTGGATCACAAATCAATTGTTCATTAGGAGATCAGTAGGACATAAGGAACAAGAAGTAATTTTGGGGGTAAAACAGAGATTCGACCCAGCCATTATTACGAACAACCTGTGAAGGGTTAACTTACTAATCATGGTTATATCGAGTGGACATAATATATCTACAATGAGAGGAGTTCAGCTATGGCATTTAGTGGAATCACCCATTAGTTAACAAATGGGGGTTAGATCGGTCTAATGAGTTTAGCCGATTAATCTCGGATCGTAGGAGCCCATGATCTGTAGGTTCGCGAGGTCCCTCTACTAGCTCATAAATGGATTAGTTCTAGAGTAGCGTGATAAGTTAATTTGAAGTGTTCAAATTAGAATTAAATGAAATTGGAGAATTAATATTTAAATATGATTTAAATATTTGAAGATGGAATTGTGTAAAATTAATTTAATATTTGATATTAAATTAATTAGAATTGTTTAAATTGTTTAAATAATTATTTATTAATTTTATTAAGAAAATTAATTTATGAAATTAATTTTGCAAAATTAACAATATTTTTAATTTTATTAAAAGAATTGATTTATGAAATCAATATTTGAAAAAGAAGAAAAAGAAGAAAAATCACAAAGTTGGAAAATTGGCATTTTCCATTCTCTTCATAAAGTAGCTCACTAACAACCAACTTCAAGCTTCATTAAACTCCAAGCATGAGCTACATCTCATGCAGCAAATCTCTTTGCATGAAAGTCTGTAATATATTGAAGAGATTGGAGTGTTTTGAAGTAAATGCAACCGATCAATTTTTTCTGAAAATTTTGAGAGAAGAAGGGTGTTCTTCACGTTGGGTTGTTGTTGTGAACATTCTCTGAATTCCCACAATTCATACTTATTTTGAGTCCCACTACTCAATCTAGAGCACCAAGAGATAGTAGGGAAGAACTTGGGGTGGTCTACAACAAGATTCAGAGGTGATTAACAGCTGGTTTCAGGCTTAGAGGAAATTCTTCAAAGGTATGTCTTGAAACCCATTTATTTTTGCTGAAGCATGCTTTCTTTTCTGCCAAAATTAATGAATTAGAGTGTTTATGGATCATTGTCACTTTCGTTGCACAATGGTATATTCCAACAGCCATAACACCTTTAGAGTTGTGGAACGGGTATAAAGCTAGTTTGTGTCACTTCCGCATCTAGGGTTGCCCAGCACATGTGCTTGAGCCTAATCCTAAGAAATTGGAACCACGTTCGAGGTTGTGCCTATTTGTAGGCTACCTCAAAGGAACACAAGGGGGTTACTTTTATGATCCTAAGGAAAACAAGGTGTTTGTATCAACAAATGCTACCTTCCTTGAGGAGGATCATATAAGGGAGCACAGTCCAAGAAGTAAAATCGTGTTACGTGAGCTTTCCAACAAAACTACTGAAACTTCAACAAAAGTTATTGAAGAGTTTGCTACATCAACAAGAGTTGTATGGAAGTTCATCTAAAAGGTCAAATTCACCTCAAAAGTTGAGGGAACCTCGACGTAGTAGAAGGGTTGCGAACCTACCTGTTTGCTATATGGGTTTAACTTAAATCCTGGCTATGGTAGTCGATGGCGAGGTTGAGGATCTATTGTCTTACAAGAAGGCAATGGAGGATGTTGACAGAAATGAATGGGTCAAAGCCATGGATCTTGAGATGGAGTCTATGTACTTGAATTCAGTATGGGATCTTGTAGATCAACCTGATGGAGTTAAACCTATAGGTTGTAAATGGATCTACAAGAGGAAACAGGGTGTTGATTGTACTTGTAACAACCCCACTAGCTTTAGGACAAGTGGGAGATTGTTGGGGTTGATGCCCTAAATCTCGTAAGGTCCTGTAGTTTATAAACACATGATTGAACAAACATTTGGTGATTTATAATATGAGATCTTCTATTCACATTAGTCTATGAAATGTGAGATATTTTAGTTTCATTAACCACAAACCAATAAACTAAGATCCCTGGTTATCATTGTAACTTTAGCATGTATGTGGAGACATACAAGTGGATCATGCTTTAAGTGATAACCTAAATGGCCTGTAGTATATGGATAAAGGAGGGAAACCTTATCCTAGTAACGCTACGAGTGTGACCCACTTTGTAGATGTTACAAGTGTTGTATAGTGCTACAAATGGTTTTATCCTAACCATTCATGTATTAAACATGCGAGCGGGGATGCTCTATACACGATTGTTCAGTTCCTCCTTCCCTCTACCAAATCCATATAGAGCCCACACCTCTTGAATTCTCACACCGAGAATACTAAGGTAGCCTCGTGGTAGTGTCAAGTTGTTGTTCGAGGGTCAAGGGTCGAGTGTTACTCGATTGTGTTCGAGATTCACCCGTTCGTGTTGTTTGGTGTGTTGTTCGCATTGCGTTCGTGTTGTTGGACGCTTTACTATTGGATCGAGGAAATACAAGAAGAAAAGTTCTTCAAAGGTATGTTCACTCGATCTCTTAGTGTTAATTTTATGAAGCATGTTGTAATTTAGATGTTATGCATAACTGTGGCTGTTTGATTGTAAATGTGTATGTTCTTTCACAATGGGGTTTGGAACGATCTGCTTCCGCTCATTGGTTCTCTAGTTTTAAAGTTCCTTCATTTGAATCATATTCAAATATTTAATTCATCTCAAAATAAACTTTATGTTATAAATTATCGAATACATTATATTAGTTATATCACATATAATTAATTTAATTATATTATATTATATATAATTAATTTTCTCAATTAATTTTAGAACTATCAATGATAGACGTTGCTAGACATTGATAGACTTCTATCAGTGTCTATCAGTGATATTGATAGACACTAATAGAAGTTTATTAGTGTCTATACTTCTATTAGTGTCTATCAGCGTCTATCATTGATAGCTCTAAAATATTGTTATATCTTGTAAATATTTTGGTTTATTTTTCTATATTTAAAAACAACCCTTAATTATATGATAATTATCCTTTTTCTTTAATAATCGATTTAAGTGGGAGGTTATTGGAAGTTTTATGGTAACTGTGAGATAAAAGGAAAATTGTTTTCCAAATTCAAAAGGTTGATGTATTCATTCGGATTGATCTCCCAGAAAAGCTATTGAGTAAAAGCGTTTTACTAAACGATAGCATAGAGAGACTACATGATCGAGTTTTGAGTTTACTATACGATAGTTACTCAATTACTCGGTACTACACGATCGAGTAGCAAAGTCTATACGATAGGCTTCGTCCTACTAAACAGTATCTAGTCTATACAATAGACTTCATCATCTACCACTTACTCGATCGTCTACCTCCTTCATTCCTCTATCCAAAGTCACACAGAGCCCACAACTCATGGATTCTCACACTAAGAATATCAAGGTAACTCTTGTGGTGGTGTTCTAGTTCCATTCGAGTTTCGAAGATCGAGTTGAACTCGATTGTGATCGAGGTTTTTCTAGACATTCATAGAGATCATGTTCTGATCGTTGTGTACGAGTTCATACTGTTGAACGAGTTGTTGAACGATCAAGGGATACTTGAAGAAAGGTTCTTCAAAGGTTTTCATACTCTATCCCTTTTCTATTCATTCTTTTAAGGAAGCAATATGTAATTTATTGTTTTTTTTTTTTTATAAGAAACGCTACTGGATAATGTTTATATTGTTCCTCATATCAAGAGGAACTTAATTTCAGTTTCTTGTCTGATTGAACAAGGTTATTTCATCTTCTATTCTGAGAATAAAGTGTTTATTTTTAAGAATGGTATGGAGATTGATTTTGGTTCAATGGAAAATAACTTGTATATACTAAGGCCGTTAATCATAAAAGCCTTGTTTAATACTGAAATGTTCAAAACAACGATAACTGCAAAAAGACCAAGGGTTTATTCTATGGAAAATGCCCATCTTTGGCATCTAAGATTAGGTCACATTAGTCTCAATAGGATTAAAAAGGTGAAATGTGGACTTCTAAATGGTTTAGAAGAAAACTCTTTTTCAGTATGTGAATTTTTCCTTGAAGGCAAGATGACCAAACGACCTTTTATTGGAAAATGTTATAGAGCCAAGGAAACCTTGGTGCTTATACATTCAGACCTCTGTGGTCCGATGAGTGTTAGAGAACAAGGTGTGTATGAATATTTCATCTCTTTCATAGAAGATTATTCAAGATATGGGTATCTATACCTAATGCAACATAAGTCTGATGCTCTTGAAAAGTTCAAGGAGTATAAGGCTGAAGTTGAAAACTTATTAGGTAAGAAGGTAAAAACATTACGATTTGTTTGTGGTGGAGAGTTTATGGACTTAGAATTCCACAACTATATGATATACCATGGAATCACGTCCAACTCTTAGCCCCAGGTACACCTCAGTAGAATGGTGTATCAGAAAGAAGAAACAGAACCTTGTTAGACATGGTTCGGTCTATGATGAGTTATGCTCATCTTCCAGACTCGTTTTGGGGATTTGTAGTGGAGACTGCAGTTCATAATTTGAACAATGTTCCCTCAAAGAGTGTTTCCGAAATAATTTTGAGTTATGGAGAGGTTGTAAAGGTAGTTTATGCCACTTCAGGATTTGGGGATGACCGGTCCAAGTGCTTATGGTTAACCCTAAAAAGTTGGAACCTTGTTCGAAAGTTTTCCTATTTGTAGGTTACCCCAAAGAAATGAGGGGTGGATACTTCTATGATCCAAGTGAGAACAAGGTGTTTGTGTCAAAAAATGCTATCTTCTTGGAAGAAGACCACATAAGGGATCATAAACCATGAAGTAAGCTTGTTTTGAATGAGATTTCTAATGAGACTACTGAGAGTTCAACAAGAGTTGTTGAATAGACTGATAAATCAACAAGAGTTGTTGACGTCGGTTCATCTAGTCAACCATCTCAAGAGTTGAGACTGCCTCAACATAGTGAGAGGGTTGCAAACCCACCGAAATGCTACATGGGTTTGACTGAAGCCGAAAGCATCATATCTGATGATGGGATTGAGGATGCATTGTCTTATAAGCAAGCAATGGAGGATATTGACAAAGATGAGTGGATTAAAGCCATGAATCTGAAAATGAAGTCTATATACCTCAATTTCGTCTGGGAAATTGTGGATCAACTTGATGGGGTAAAACCTATAGGTTGTAAGTGGATCTACAAGAGAAAAAGAGGTGTAGATGGAAAGGTGCAGACCTTTAAGGCTAGACTTCTGATAAAGAGTTATACCCAGGTTGAGGGAGTGGACTATGAAGAAACTTTCTCACCTGTTGTCATGTTGAAGTTTATCAGGATTCTCCTGTCCATAGCCACATTTTTATGATTATGAGATATGGCAAATGGACATCAAGACTGCCTTTTTGAATGGTAATCTTGAGGAGATCTTCTACATGGCTCAACCAGAAGGGTTCAATGATACAGATCAAGAGCAAAAGGTTTGCAAGCTTAATAGGTCAATTTATGGACTGAAACAAGCAGCTAGATCTTGGAACATTAGATTTGATAGTGCGATCAAATCATTTGGCTTTGATTAGAATGTTGATGAGCCTTTTGTTTGCAAGAAAATCATCAACTCAGTAGCTTTCTTTGTGTTGTATGTGGATGATATCCTACTCATTGAGAATGTGCAGGTTTTCTGACTGACATTAAGAATTGACTAGCCGCCCAAATTCAAATAAAAGATTTGGGAAAGGTGCAGTTTGTTCTAGGGATCTAGATCTTAAGGGATCGTAAGAACAAAAGGTTGGTCTTGTCTCAAGCATCGTATATTGACAAGATGTTGATCAGGAACTCGATGTAGAATTCCAAGAGGGGTTTATTACTTTTCAGCCATGGAATTGTTTTGTCTAAGGAACAGTGTCCTAAGACACCTCAAGAGGTTGAGGAAATGAGACGGATTCCCTATGCATCGGCTGTTGGTAGCCTTATGTATGCAATGTTATGTACTAGACCTGACATTTGCTATGCAGTAGGGATTGTCAGTCGATATCAGTCCAATCTAGGATTAGATCACTGAATGACGATCAAAACACTCCTCAAGTATCTTTAGAGAATGAGGGACTATATGCTCATGTATGGAGATAAGAATTTGATCCTTACAGGATACACAGACTCTGACTTTCAGACTGATAGAGATTCTCGAAAATCGACATTAAGGTCAATGTTCACTCTGAATGGAGAGGTTGTAGTTTGGCGAATCATCAAGCAGGGATGCATCACAGACTCCACTATGGAAGCCGAATACATAGCTGCTTGTAAAGCTACTAAAAAGATTGTTTAGCTTAGCAAGTGGGAGATGATACTGGGGTATAGAGTATGCCCTAGCTTATTGTACATTGTACTGTTGTTGTATTGTACATTAATCTCCCGAGGCATTAGAACAAGTGGGAGATTGTTGGGATTGGTGTCTTAATTCTTCTGGTGGTCTTGTAGTTTGTAAACACTCTGTAAACATATTGTTATTAATAAAATAAGTGTTATTTTATAAGTATTTACTCAATCCAATAAACTAAGATTCGTGGTTATTTCATGTAACTTAAGCATGTATGTGGAGACATACAAGTGGATCATGCCTTAAATAATAACCTAAATAGTCTGTAGTATAAGGATAAATGAGGGATACCTTATCCTGGTGACACTACGGGTATCATAGCCACCCCAAGTTAATCATAACCCAAGAAAGAGGAGTAATACCCTTAAAAAATAACATACATACTTGCTTTTACTTTACAACACGATCTGCCTTTTACAAACTTTCTTTTTACATACTCTACACTTGGCTTTTACAATACAAAACAAGAGTTTGGCAAAAACTTAGGCATGCATTACTAGGTTGAGCTTTCAGTCACTTAACACGTATCACCTAGGCCTTTTGGGGTGGCAACAAAAATATAAGCCCAATAATACAACTCTAAGAATGCAAGTGAAGGAACTCTTATCAAAGAGTACCTCTGAGTGGAAGCAAGATCGTTCCAAACTCATTGTGACAAAATTACCGCATTCACGATTCAACAGACTAGTTATGCACTATACAACAAATTACAAGCATGCTTTGAAACTTAAACAACAAAGAGAACGAAATACATACCAGTTGAAGAACCCTTCTTTACAAAAAAAACTCGTTCTCGCAAAGACTACTCCTCTCGCTCTCGCTGAGAATGTCCAAGTAAATCGTCCACCAAATTGTCTACCCACGAACGGACTTCACACAAACTCGGTAGCGAGGCAGACACTACCACTTAAAACCCTCGGTATTCACGATGTGAGAATCCAGGAGGTGTGGGCTCTTGTGGATTCAGCAAAGGGAAGGAGGAAGGACAATCGTATACCACGACCAAGCAAGTGGGAGAAGTTAGGTGTCTATCGTATAGACAATGCTTGATCGTTTAGGTATAGGTACACGATCGTTCAGTAAAAGGGTCGCAATCGTATAGACGATCATTTAGTAAACGCTCGGACGTGTAATAGTTTAGGAAAAAGCTAGACGATCGTTTAGTAAATCCCATGTGATCGTTTAATAAACTGCGCACGTGTATATGATCATTTAGAAACGTTGAGCTATCGTGTAGGCTCTCAGTTTGCTATATGATAGGCAGTATACACTAAACGTGAGCGAATGTCTAATCCCTTTGCAAAATGAAAATTATTTTCATTTTTATTTTCATTTTATCCTTTAGTTACGAAAACTGAATGCAGCTCCCACTATCTCACGATTATGGAGAAAAAGCCGGCACAATTATCCTATAATTATCAAAATTAAATAATAAATATAATCATATTATATTTATTAACCCATGGTTTAATTCACATCAAATGCAACATATGAACCATAGTCTTTTCTCATCCACTAGATATAAATCATATATATCATTTTCCTCCAATTAATGTATCTCATACATTATGTCAATATATAATTGACTAATTCAATTATATCATATATAATCGAACTCCCTCTTATCAATTTGAACACTTCAAACTGACCCAAAAACTGATTCTCAACTTGAATCCATTGTAGAACTAGAAATTTCCTTTCTCTCTCACTCTCACAAACCCTCCTCATGCAAGACCCTCACTACTAGTCGCAAGCCTAAACAATTTATGTCGTCCAACAGCAACACCCGCTGCCTATCTATGGTAGCCATGAGCCGACGCGCCATCAGCCGCCACTGCCCGATCTTTGCCGGAATCTTGAGAAAAATCTTAGATTCAAGATTTGGAAGTTTTGAGGCATTGACCATCAAGCTAGAGACAATTTTGTTTTGCAAAAAATTGGTGAAGATTGGTAAGTTTTGTAAGTTGTTGGATGGTTATTCTTTTGGATTGAGAGTAATAGTGCAAAAATTAAGTTATTAATTTTGTATTTAATTCTTAATCAGATTGGCTAATTGAATCAAGTTTTTGAATTTGTCTTAGACCAAGCCACAACTTTAGGTTGATTCAAGTGTGCTAAAGAAGTTCTAAGGAGATTTTGTTTTGCGTTTCTTACCAAGTTGAGGTAAGTGATACTATTACCGGTGCCTTCGTGCCAGGCGACCTAGATTAGACCTATCAAGTTACTTGGTGGACTCTGGAGCATGATTTTGTTTGACATTATGTTTTGCTAGTTACATGGAAGTTACAAGTATTATGAGCATGTTCAAATTTCTAATCAGTACTAATATATATATGTGATGCATGAATAGACCAGTAGAGCGGTTATTGTCTCACCTTGACGCATGTTATTATTATGTTTGACGGTGTGCCTACGGGCCGCTAGACATGTGTGAACCGATAGGTTTACGTTCATGTTATTTTCATGCTTAACATATGCCTACGCCGGCCGCTAGACATGCGTGAGCCGACAGGTTTACGTTCATGTTACTTTTATTTTCATGTTTCATGTTTTGACGGCGAGCCTACGGGCCGCTAGATATGCGTGAACCGACATGTTTACATTCATGTTATTATCATGTTTGACGGTGTGCCTACGGGCCGCTAGACATGTGTGAGTCGATGGGTTCACATTCATGTTATTATCATGTTTAACGGTGTGCCTACGGGCTGCTAGACATGCGTTTCAAGGCAAGATAGTACGTCTTTTGGTTTTCCTTTCATCATCAAAATACCGATGTAGCTGTATGAGCCACGGGCTATTTTTTCTTTGCTCGTGGATGCATAGCCTGATCCCGGTAATGGGATCACTTACTGAGTATTTTATACTCAACCTTTCTTAATTTACGTTTTTCAGGTAATGATAGGAACGAATCGACGGGTGATGAGAGGGACTTGTGATCGTGCCATATGGGACATAAATCGCTTTCGCTCAGTTTATGTTTTCAAGTTATTTAAAAGTTTTGATTTGAAACTCGATGTTGGTCAAAATTTTATTTGTTTAAGTTATTTTTTCTTCATTATTTTAGGGGCCCCGAACAAATGTTTTACTTATTTGTTATTAATTTTGGAAAAATGTTTTTATTATTTTAATGAAATTTATTTTCCTCAATGGTCAAAATGTTTTGAATGTAAATGTGTAATTATGAGTAACGACCGTTATCAGAGTACTCAAAAGGTCGGGTCGTTACAGTTGGTATCAGAGCCTAAGTTTTAGGTTCTATAGACTGACTTACGATATAAGTCTTGATTTTTTGTCCCTTATGGCTATTCACGGATCCTTCGTCCTCGCCAGGTATGTTCTTTCATTAAATTTGTTTATTGAAGATGTGTTTAAAAGCCTTCATGACTAAGCTTTATGTATTGACTGATTGTTATTGCTAGTTTAACAACCTGAAAGAAGTTAATATGAGATTACCATTTTATTTTGGTGTTATGGAAAGAATGAAGGATCATAATAAGGCCATTTGGCGTTAGTTTAATTCATGTAAGGACTGTTCAAAACGAACATATATTTATGTTCAGGGATATTGAAACCTGATAGAACTATGAAGTGTTATGCACTTTTGACATGAAAGAAAGAAATGGATGTATTTGGTTAAGCTATAGAATAAGGTAGGTGAATTGGAAATTCACTGAGGAATAATATTAAGTTTTGCATTACGAGAATAAAACTAGTGGTACTACAAGGAACTTTATCACAAGGCACACATTCTTAGTTACGAGATTAAAGTTTCTTTATAAGATAAAAAAAGAGGCAAAGAAGAGACTATAAATTCTATTAAGGATTAGTAGATATTAAAGTCAAAATATTCCAAGAAAAATTTTGAAAGGATTAATAGGTCATGATCACTTTATTGGTTCTGAAGTTGGTGGAATGAGTAATGTATGGTGTTTTAGTTCTTTATGTAACGTGCCTAAAAGAAAAAAGAACTACTAGATGGAGGATAAAGCGATAGTATGAGGAACTCTTTACAAGACCTAGGTAAGATGAATTGGTCGAGGAATGCCAAGATGGTTGAAATTATCGTTGCCTTTGGATGGGAGAAATCGAGTTATTGGATTGAAAAATTCTTAAGGTGCTTGGGTTTGAACTATGTGTTTGTTGTAGTGAAAAGGTTCAACTTTGAATAACCTTACCAAGAGAAAGGATAAACGTTTTGAAGTTTAAAAGCAATTTTATCTTGTGGGGATACCCTACTATAGTTCCAAGTTTGGAATGGAGTTTTAGATTTATGGAAAAGGTTATAAAGGGGCGTATGTCTTGGTTTAGGGATTATGTTTCACTTGGAAAGTAAAAAAGTGCACTTTCAAGTTGTTGGGTTAACCAAGGATAAATATGAAGAAAATAATAGTATTTAAGGAAAGGTTTTATTCATTTGGGGAGATAAATGGAAATTAATGTGTTCAAGACTCCCAAATAGTTAAGTATGGTTTGGATTTTAAAACATGATATGGGTGGATACAAGGCGTTGGTTTTAGTGTAAAGGAGGTGTTGGTTTTAGTGTAAAGGAGGAATCTCTTATTACCATTTGAAACTTTAACTGCAGTAGGCATTATTTGAAACAAAATATAGCTTGCTTAGGTTATTGTAGACTGTGAAAGGGGATTCGAACAGTCACATGTTTTGATATAGATATATTTCACTAGGAAAGTGGAAAAGAGCCTCTTGGATTTATTGGACTTGGAAAAGATAAAGGAAGATGAAAGGATTTGAGAAGTTTTTATTGTTTTGAGAAGGTAACGAGAATTACTTATTTTGAGGTAAAGAACAAAGGTTTGGTTTGGTTTCCAAGATAGGAAATATGTGTTTACGAACCTTTAGAGTTGGTATGAACATCTCGTTACTATTTGGAACTATGGATCATAGTATTTGTTGGTTGAATTGATATTCTGCCCAAGCTATTGGTCATGGAACACAGTTTTAGCATGAGAATTTGATTAATCTAGAGTATCACGCATTAGAAGAGTGCTTAGCAATCTTTTTCAAATTATAGTGGAGTCGGAGGAAATAACGCTTTATGAAAGGATGTTTTGTAGCAATAGTTGCTAGAAACTATGGAAATGGAAAGAGTAAGGCCTCGTTAAAGAGGGGAAAGACATTGAAGGTATTAGCAAGGTTTAGAGGTTTTGATTGTAGACACGAATATCTAGAACAAGGAATTAATGAAGCCATCGATTTGATTTGAAGGTAAAAGTAATCTAGCTCCAAGTAAAAAACAAGCTCTATAAGTATTAAGGTTGAGTAAATTTGATCTCCCAGTATGACCCCTAGCACTAGAGATGAACTTGAGTTGAGGACAACTCCTATCCTTAAGGCTCCTCATAGAAGAACTCTAGTAGAGTTGGAATAGCCTAAGTCACTGATACAAGAACCATTTAGCAAAGTGTTTCATATGTGCCTTAATGTTTTGCCTTGGAGCACACCGAATTTGTTTATTAGGAAAGAAAGATGATTCACACGACTTTGTATTAACTATTATGGATTGAATATGATAACGTATCGCGGTTGCCGGGGTTTATCAGGGCAATTAGGTGCCAAATCCAAATTCTGAATCCTGGACTTAAGATGCCATGCGAGATATGTTTTCTGTTACATGAACATTGAGGTGACCCATTCTATGGAGTGTGAACATTCTCATTATCTTAGAAACTAACATCAGGTAATGGTTACAGCTATTATGAGGTTATGGTGATGTATTTTGGAATGAAAAATGTTCTACAGTATATGGGAACTTCAAGAGCTTCATTTAAGTGAGATTTTTAGACTCATGCATAGGAGGATCTAAATGGTGGTATGTGTTTGTTTTAAAATCAAAGAGTAACATGATATTGTCTCAGATAAGTTATACAATTCATGGTAGAAGGTGAAGACTTTCTGAAACGTGGAGTTAGCGCTAATTAAAAGCTCTTTGGCAGTATTATCAGTCTAAAGAAGCGATTTGGAAACATGAAGAAGAGACAAGAACTAAGTATCACGAGCCTTTAAGGACTTGAACTTTCAAAGACGAAAGTTTTTTAAGGAGGGAAGAATGTAACATCCCGAATTTTAGAAAAATTTAAGCTAATTATCTAAAATTATTGAGTTTAAGTTTCTCTTTCATTTGGAAAATTGGGGTTAAATTGAAATAATTGAAAAACTTTTATTGATTAAATTGAATTTAATTGATTAGATATTCGAACTGATTATCTTGAAAATATTGAATTTTGCTTCCCTTTGATTTTGGATTTTAGGATCAACTTAAAAAAAATAATAATAAAATTAAAGACGATAATTAATTTCATGTGATTTTGAATTGATTTAAAGATTGGAAGGATTTAATTTGTTCAAATTGATGAACGCCCTTTAATTTGGTTTTAAAGCCTAAATTAAGATAATTTGAAAAGTTAATTGATTTATAAAATTTAATAGAATCTTTGGAGATTTTGAATTGTGATAAAATTATTTATTTATCTTTTCAAAATTTGAAAAAAAAATAAAAGGATGAGATTTTTTTCGAAATTAAATGAAGTGAAAAGAGGCCACAAAAATTGTGGGAGAGAAGCAATTCGGTTTCAGTGGCAGCTTCTCACAAAAATGTCAATTTCAGATTTTAACCGTTGGATCGTGCTTTAGTCAGTTGTTTGAGACATTATAGAGTTTCATTTTGAACGGTTTGGATCGTTGTCTGAAAGCTCTAGTTTGTTTGTAATCGCTGCTGAATTAATCTGTAAAACTAGAAATTCCCCTTCTCTCTCACTCTCGCAAACCCTCCTCATGCAAGACCCTCACTACTAGTCGCGAGCCTAAACAATTTATGCCGTCTGACAGCAACACCCGTTGCCTATCTATGGTAGCCACAAGCCGACGCGCTATCAGCCACCACTGCCCGATCTTTGCCGGAATCTTGAGAAAAATCTTAGATTCAAGATTTGGAAGTTTTGAGATATTGACCATCAAGTTAGAGACCATTTTGTTTTGCAAAAAATTGGTGAAGATCGGTAAGTTTTGTAAGTTGTTGGATGGTTATTTTTTTTGGATTGAGGGTAATAGTGCAAAAAATAAGTTATTGATTTTGGATTTAATTCTTAATTAGATTGGCTAATTGAATCAAGTTTTGGATTTTGTCTTGGACCAAGCCACAACTTTAGGTTGATTCAAGTGTGCTAAAGAAGTTCTAAGGAGATTTTGTTTTACGCTTTTTACCAAGTTGAGGTAAGTAATACTATTACTGGTGCTAGGCGACCTAGATTAGATCTATAAAGTTTACAAACTACTTGTTTGTATTCAAGTGTGCTAAAGAAGTTTTAGATTAGACCTAAGATCTTTGTTTATTGGATTGAGTGTATGCTCATAAAATAACAATTTTTTTATTAATAACAATTTTTTTATACAGAGTTTACAAACTATAGATTTAGGACACTAATCCCAACACTTTATCCTCTTTTCTTCTTTGTATTATATAGAAGCATGGTTAAGGTGTATGATTTATCCTGTAGTTTTCGTCCTCTGCTTTATTCTATGTTCTGTAAAATGAAATTGAGACTCAGTTGCATCCACGTGTTTTCGTTGTGGGTATTCAAAACCCTTCAATTGGTATGAGAGTTAGGTTGAGTCCCCAATTTTTCATTTTTGAACATTAAATTAGAGTTTATAATGGGCGTTTAGATTTGTATTATGATGTATGTTTTGGGTTTTTGCACATTGGATGTTTTCGAGATTGGCATTAGTTTTTTCTGCTTTCAATTCGTCGGTTTGTAAGGGTCCATTGTATTTTAAGGCATTCTAGATCGTCATTCAAGTCTTCGGGCCTACAGTTTCAAGCAGTTTTTGTAATTTATTAATTATTATTTGTAATAATTATTTAGTTTATTGTACTTTCATTAATTAAATTAATTAAATGTTATATTAATTTAATTAATAACTGAGGATGCCAAATTTGGTCCAATGTTTCTTTTATATTAATTATACTTGTTGTTGGGTTTATGCCCTAAAACTCGTAAATAATAAATGTAATTAATTGACCGTCATTAATAAAGAGTTATCAATGTTATTTCATCAATAAAGAGTTATATATGTTATTTCAATAAATGTTATTGACTGTGTTGTATTCTATTTTGTCTTAATAACTCTAAATTCAAGAAACTAACATCTTAGGCTGTCTTATGAGTCTTGAATAGTATGTGGAGACATACATGGACCAATATTCAAGATATTGCCTAAAGGGTCTAAAGTATAAAGATAAGGTTGGATACCTTATCCTAGAAACTTGGATACCTTATCCTAGAAACACTATGGATATAACTCACTCTGTATTTGATAAAAATGCAATGATCCAACATGTTTGTGTAGGTGACATACGAGTTGCTATGCAATGTGTTTGCATAGGACTGGACCGCGAAATAGCAACCACTAGATGTAACACCGTTGACTAGTTAGGTTTCTATTTCAATAGGATGACCTAGGCAACTTAGTCTTAATCCTGAGTATATTATGAACTCTTGCTCACGAGGGATTGTCCTTTTATTTGTATGGGCGAGAGTGGCCAGTTTGCCAACTTAATAGCAAACATAGATTCAAAATATTTTAAATGGTTAAAAATTAATTCACCTAGACCTATGTTGGAAGTATTTCTAATGAGATTAGAAATAGGTTAATCTTTTAATTTGTTTTAATAGGATTAAAATGAATTCCACTAAAAGATTAAATTTACGAAATAATTACCCATAAGGGACCTTTGTCTAAGGAACGTTCTGTCTAGGTGGGGGTATTTAAGCTGGCGAAAATGGAATACCTCCACCTGAGAATCGACCTGGAAGGTGAATTAGGCAAATATTCTATAAGCATGCAATAGATAATTGATTTTATTAAAGAGTTTAATAAATAAAATAAAGTATTGTTGAAAAAATCAATATAAATGTTATATTGAGCAAATTAAAAGGACTTAGATAAATTCATTAGCCAAAATTTTGGCTAAGCACAATAAAACCCTAGAATTATATAATACTTTAGTGGGAGAAAATTGGTATATGAGATATATCAAATTTTAGCTCTCACATCCCTAAGAGTGCACACCGTGAGATCCATGTTCGGTTTTATGTCACCCTGGCCGTGGCCTCCCTTTGGAAAATGATTGCATGGGTCAATATTAAGGTGAATAGGGAAAGTGTTCATAATACGTGGGAGAAGGACACGTGTCAACGTATCCTATGGTCTCCTCCATTAGGTTGCACTGTGATAGTCCTATGGTCCGCTTGCATGTCGTCCTGGAGCAACCATCCCTTTGGAGGGTCTAATCATAGGATTCAGAACAATGCAAACTCCAATAATGGATAGGGTTTCAGTAATTAGCTGAGATTGTCTTAATTCAGGGGAGGGAGAGCTGAGCACCCTTCGTTGGCTGTTGCCCTGAACCTCTAAAGTATCGTTGAATTAAATCAATAGTTTAATTAGGGTTCTATGATTATATGTGGTTTTGCTAAATTGATTGGATTTTTTTTTGCTTTAATGGGTTAAGACAAACATAACTAAAAAAGTCAATTATTCGTTATTTGTTTAAGCATGTCTTCAACAATCATTCCCTTGCTTAAGAACAAAAAATTAACTAGAGAAAATTATGCGACGTGAAAATCTAACTTAAATATATGATTATAGTTATAGATGATCTACAGTTCGTCATAACGGAGGAGTGTGCTCCAATTCCCGTTTGTAATGCATCCTAAGCATTGAAGGATGCTTATGACCACTGGACGAAGGCCAATGACAAGGTCCAAGTCTATATCTTAGCAAGTCTATCTAACGTCTTACTAAGAAACATGAGGACATGAACACTGCATGTTAGATCATGGAGTCCCTTAAGGAGATGTTTGTGATGGATTAAAATCCTAAGCGCAGCGAACAAAATTTCAAACCATTTTTAGATTTTAATAACAAATTAACAGAGGAAATAAAATCTAGAAACTCTTACTCTCGTTGATGACTCTTGAGGGCTTCACCATTTTTTTGGATCTATGATATTGATTCATTTGCTGCAAAACAAGTGAACACCACCAAAATGGTTTCTCCAGTATTCTCCTTGGGCTAGTAAAGTAGAAAGAGGTGGGATCCTTGTAGGAATTTTCTACAGATAAAAATCTCAAAGACCAGAGCCAGAGAAAAAAACAATTCTATGATCATGAGAGAACTGGGAGAAAGGAGGAAGTTAGGGAGAAAATCTCTCTCCCACTCCCATACAACTCCCTACGTTGGGAGTTTGTTATAACTAATTTATTATGAAAAATTATTTATTTTAATTAATAAATTAAATCAAATTTATTTTATTTTAATTAAATAACAATAAATTTATTTAATTTTAAAAGAAAAAATAAATTAAATCAAAATTTAATTTATTAAAATAAAAAAACTAGTAATGAATCAAATTAATTAATAATAATTAAATATCTCATATTTAATTAAATGTGCATTAGAATCATATTCTAATACATCCCTTTCTCATAACCTATAGTTTTAATTAAATTAAATTAAATTAAATTAAATTAATCAATTCACTAATTCTCTAATTAATTAATCATTAAATTAAATATCACATATTTAATTTAACCTTATAATTGAATCACATTCAATTATTTTCTCTCGTATTACCTATAGAAAGAAATTAAATCAAAATTTAATTTATTAAAATAAATAAAAAAAACTATTAACTAATCAAATTAATTAATAATAATTAAATATCTCATATTTAACTAAATGTGCATTAGAATCATATTCTAATACATCCATCTCTCATAACCTATAGTTTTAATTTAATTAATTAATTCTCTAATTAATTAATCATTAAATAGTTTCAATGTGCATCTAATGCGCATTAATTTTAACTTGTAGTTTAAATATGAATTTTATTCATATTAAATTTAATATTTGAACTTCTTCAAATATTTAATTCTCCCATTAAATTAATTTTTTAGTCAAATTCAAAATAAATTTATATTATAGAGTTTAATTAAAATATAAACATTATATTATAATGTATCACCATACAATATATTCATTCCCTTTTTAAATTTAAACATTTCAAATTATTTTAATTACCTAAATACCCTTTATGAGCTACTAGTGGGACCTAATGGACCTACAAATCAGAAGCATCAACGATATGAGATTAATTGGGTAAACTCATTAACTAAGTCAATCAATATTCGTTAACTGTGGGTACACTCCACTATAGACCCACAGTTGCACTCTTCTCACTGCAGATATATTTACATGTCCACGGATATTGATCAATAACAGCAAGTTAGTCCTTCACGAGTGTTCGTAATAGCAGCTAGGTCAAATTATTGTTTTACCCTTAAGTTACCTCTACATACTTAAGTACTAATGCTTCTCTAATGAACATCCTGATTGTGGTCCAACCATCAAACAGAAACCCTCCCGGGCTAGTGAGAGGGTAGGGCTTTTTGTTCAAGTCCTGGAGACACAACTTAAGGGAACATTCATCTACTTACCTTTAAAGTTCGGAAGGAGTGAATTCCATCTCGAGAAATTATGTTTTCAGCTTCTCACTCGATCTTATCGCCAAAATAGTAGGCTTATTGAGTCAGGGAACTAACCACTCTCACCCATATAAATCAAAGGAAAATCCCTCATGAATAGATAATCCACTCAGGATTGAGACTAAGTTACCGAGGTCATCCTAGTGAAATAGAAACCTAACTAGTCAATGGAGTTACATTTAGAGGTTACTACTTCGTGGTTCGATCTTATGCAAATTCATTGCATAGGATACCCCCACTCGCATGTCCCTACACGTATGTATTGGATCATTGCATTTGTATCAAATACAAAGTGGATTGTATCCATAGTGTTACTAGGATAAGGTACCCACCCTTATCCATATACTATAGACCCTTTAGGTTATATCTTGAATACTAATCTCTGTATATCTCCACATACAGTTTAGGGCTCATATATTAGTCTAGGATGTTAGTTTATTGGATTAGGGTTATTTAGGCAAGATGAATATAAGATAAGCAATAACTATTTATTGTAATAAATATTAATAACACTTTATTAACAATCAATCAAATGTTACATTTACTATCATGAGTTTTAGGGCATTAAACCCGACAAACTCCCATTTAAACTAAAACTCTAGTTAGTGAGATGTATATACAATAAATAATCCAAATTTGGAAATTTCAAATGTATAATGTACATTACATGAAAAGTAAATATACAAATACAATAAACTAGAACATCCTTATACCCATTACACATCTCTCACTTGCCCTAGATTATACTATATACATGTTTCGTAGACTTAGATTCTCTAGATGATTCTCGAACACTTTAATCGAGAGAATCTTCATAATGGATCAGTGATGTTGTACTCCTAAACGATCTTGGTGATGATCACATCTCCTCGTTGCACAATCTCCCGTATCACATGATATTTCCTCTTTATGTGCTTTCCTCGTTTGTGACTGCGAGGTTCTTTTGAGTTGGCTACTGTCCCACTATTGTCACAATATAATGTAGCGAGCAAGTCGTAACAACTTCCAAATCTGTAAGGAACTTTCTGAGCCAAACTGCTTGCTTAGCTGCTTCACAAGTAGCTACATACTCAGCCTCCATAGTGGAGTCTGCTATACATCCTTGCTTGATGCTTCTCCAAACTACAACTCCTCCATTAAGGGTGAAAACTGACCCTGACGCTGATTTTCTAGAATCCTTGTCAGTTTGGAAGTCAGAGTCGATGTATCTTGTAAGGATTAAATACTTAGCTCTATACACCATCATATAGTCTTTCGTTCTCCGAAGATACTTGAGAATGTTCTTAACCACCATCCAATGGTCTAACCCTGAATTGGGCTGGTACCTACTGATTATTCCCATTGCATAACATATGTCAGACCTAGTGTAGAGCATGACATACATTAAGCTGCCCACAACTGAGACATAGGAAATATGTCTCATATCCTCAACTTCTTGAGGTGTCTAAGGACATTGTTCCTTAAATAAGTGAACCCATGCCTGAAAGGCAATCAACCCTTCTTGGAGTTTTGCATCGAATATCATGCCAACATTTTATCGATATACATTGCTTGAGACAATGTTAACATTTTATTCTTACGATCTCTAATGATTTAGATCCCAAGAACATATTGCGCCTCTCCCAATCTTTCATTTGGAATTGGGCCGCTAGCCAGTTCTTCACTTCAGTAAAGTATCCTACATCATTTTTATGAGTAGGATATCGTCCACATAAAGTACTAGAAAAGCTAGTTTATTCTTGTTGATCTTTTTATATACACAAGACTCATCAACATGCTGGTCAAAACCAAAAGATTTGATTGCATTACCAAATCTAATGTTCCAAAATTTGGACACTTGTTTCAACTCATAAATTGATCGATTCAACTTGCAAACCTTTTGCTTCTGACCTTGGACTATGAACTCTTCGGGTTGAGACATAAAGATATTCTCTTTAAGATTATCATTCAAAAAGGCAGTCTTGACGTCCATTTTCCATATTTCATAGTCACAATATGTGGCTATGGACAAGAGAATTTTTATAGACCTTAACATAGCATCAAGAGAAAAGGTTTCTTCATGGTCAACCTCATCTCTCTAAGTATAACCCTTTGCTACGAGTCTAGCTATGAAGGTCTATACTTTCTTAGTTACATCTCTCTGTCTCTTATGGATCCATTTGCATCCTATGGGTACCCTTTCAAGTAGAGCTACAAGCTCTCATACTTAATTGGAGTACATTGACTCCATTTCAAGGCATTGCTTTGACCCCATTGGTCCTTATGTACGTCATTCATTGTCTATCGATAGGATAATAGATCCTCAATGTCATCATCAAGTATGACGACCTGAGTTTCAGTTAAACCCAAGTAGCAGCCAGGTAGTGCTACATCCCTCCCACTGCATCAAGGAATTCTCAACGATTGAGAAGGATGAGATGGACCTGAAGAACTAACTCCTTCATTAACTCTTGTCGAAGGACTAGATTCATCAACAACTCTTGTTGACTCTTCAGTAGCTTCTCCTAATACTAACTTACTATGTGGTTTGTGATCCCTCATGTGGTCTTCCTCCAAGAAAGTAGCATTTGTCAATACAAACGCCTTATTTTCTTGTGGGTCGTAGAAAAGACCACCTCTCGTTTCTTTTGGGTAACCAAAAAATTGACAGAACCTTGAACGAGGTTCCAGTTTCTTAGGATTTGTCATAAGCACTTATGCTGGACAACCCCAAATCCTGAAGTAGCGCAAACTAGGTTTATAGCCCTTCCATAATTAAAAGGTGTTTCAAAAACACTATTTGAGAGAATATTGTTCAAGATGTGAGTTGTAGTCTTTACTACATACCCCCAAAACGAGCTAAGCAACTGAGCATAGCTCATCATCAAATTAACCATGTCTAACAATGTTCTATTTCTCATTTCTGATACACCGTTTTGCTGAAGTGTACCAGGAGCTGAGAGTTAGGACTGGATTCCTTGTTCTATCATATAGTTTTACCTAATAAGTTTTCAACCTTAGCCTTAAACTCCTTGAATTTTTCAAGGGCTTCAGACTTATGCCTCATTAGGTATAAGTAACCATAACTTGAATAATCATCTATAAAAGAGATAAAATATTCATATCCTCATCGAGCTTTTAATGGATTTAACAATCAACACTTGGAAGCTATTAGGATCTTAAACACTCTAATTACATTAATTTTAGTGGATTTGCGTGTAAGTTCATAAAATAACAATAAAAAGGGTTTCAAGAACACAACCTTTGAAGAACTTCTAATCGGTGCAAATTTCAGCTGATTTCTTCTTTCTAACAGGTTGTAGACTTCCAAAAAGATCTTCTATTCTATTCTCAAGCCTTAGATTGGATTGTGGGATCCTAATTGAGGAAGATTTGAGGTGAAGTTGGAGAGTTTGAGATAAATTTTGACATAAACTTTTTTCTTTCAAAATTCCATCTGCATGCCCCAATCTCTTAAGATAAATCCTCTGTTTATCAACTTTAATCATGCAAATAGATTTAGACAGGAAAGTGACACTTAATTTCCCACTAAAACCTTTGGATTAGTTGTCATAGAAGTGCAAAAAGTGGGAAAATCCCACTTTCGTCATTGATTTTTTTAAACCAATTAAATTTCTTTTAAAAACAATTTATCTTCTAAATAAAATCAATTTGAATTTTAAAAAAATATATTTATTTTAAATATTTAATTAAACAAATTTAATATAACAATTAATTTAATATCAAATATTAAATTAATAAAAAAAACCTAATCCAAACAAGAATCCCTATTTATGTAATTAATATTTAAATCATATTCAAATATTTTTAACTCTACAAGTCCATTTAATTCATTAATTAAACGTTTTATTATATCGAATATAATAATCCAAACCCTAAACCAAATTTGAACATTTGAAATTCTCTCAACACGCTATTTTAAGGTTTAATCCTTTATAAGCTAGTAGAGAGGCCTAATGAACCTGCATATCATGAGCTCCAACGATTTGAGATTAATCAGTTAAACTCTTTAAACTAAATTAATCAATATTCGTTAACTCTCGAGACATATCACTATAGCTTAGTAGTTGCACTATTCTAATTGTAGATATATTTCTATCCATTTGATTTAACAATAATCAGTAAGTCAATCCTTCACAGGTTGTTTGTATTTACAGGTAGGTCAAAATTACCGTTTTACTCCTGCAATACGCTTGCTTCTTAAGTCTCCGCTAATCCTCTAATGAATAATTGGTTTATGGTCCTACTAATAAATTGAAACCCTCTCAGCCATAGAGAGGACAGGGCCCCTTTGTTCAAGACCAGGAGTCGGTACTTAAGGGAACAATATATCTACTAACCCTAAAACGAGTAGGAGTGAATTCTGTCATGCAGGATTATGTCCCCAGCTATCTATCCGGTCTTACCCCTAAAATGGGAGGTTTATTGAGCGGTGATATTAAGCCACTCTTACCCATGCAAATTAAAGGATAATCTTGAATAAACAGAAGTTCATAGTTAGCTCAGGATTGAGATTGAGTTACCTTAGGTCATCGAATTGAAATAATCAGTATTAACAGTAAACAATCGCTATAAAGAAAAGTGACTATTTCGTGGTCTAATCTTATGCAAACATCTTTTGCATAGGATGTCCTCACTCGCATGCCTTCACATGAACGACTTTAGGATCACATAGTTTGCATCAATATACAAAGCGGATTGCATCCATAGTGTCCCCAAGATAAGGTACCCAACTCTATCCATATACTTATAGACCGTTTTGACTATATATTAAAACTTGATTTGCTTTTATGTCTCTAAATAAAGTTTAAGTATTCATATTATAGCCATGGGTTCGTTATCTTTATTGGATTTATGAATCTATGAACGCAATTTATATATTCAATAATAATTTTATTGAAAAAACTCTCAATAACATCTTTATTGTAAATAGAATATGTTTAATGTTTATAAACTGCAAGTTTTAGGACATATAACCCAACAAACTCCTACTTGGACTAAAACTCCAGTGGGTTGAAATATATGCAAATATACAATGTTGAGTATAAGAGAATAAATACAATAAACTAGGGCATCTATATACCCATGAATTCTCCCACTTGCCCTAGATATATGAAGCTCATTGTCCTAGTCTGACTAGGTGACCCTCGAACACTTTAGCCGTGAGGGCCTTTGTAAACGGATCAGTTAAATTATCTTCAAAGGCTATCTGTGTGACGATCACGTCTTTTCAGTGTACTATCTCGCGGATGAGATGGTACTTGCGTTCGATATGTTTTCCATGCTAATGAATTTTTTGTTCTTTTGAGTTGACAATTGCTCCACTGTTATCACAATAGAAGGTGATTGGCAGATGTATATTTGGAATTACTTCCAAATCGATAAAGAACTTTCTAAGCCATACTGCTTCTTTAGTTGCTTCATATGCAGCTACATATTCCACTTCCATGGTGGAGTCAACAATATAACTTTGCTTTATACTCCTCCAGACTATAGCTCCTCCATTTATAGTGAATACTGATCCTAAAGTAAATTTCCTAGAATCCACATCAGTTTGAAAAAAAATCAGGGTATCTAGTAAAAATCAAATTCTTAGAGTCATACACGAGCATATATTCCCTCATTCTCTGAAGATACTTAAGGATGTTCTTAACGGCAGTCCAATGACTATATCCAGGATTGGACTAAAATCTGTTGACTATTCCAACTGCATAGCATATGTTTGGACGTATACATAACATGGCATACATCAAACTCTCGACTAATAATGCATATGGAATTCTTTTCATTTCCTCAACTTCTTGAGGAGTCTGAGGACACCATTCCTTAGATAAATGAATTTCATGTCTAAAAGGTAATAAACATCTTTTGGAACTTTTCATTTTATATCTAAACAACATCTTGTCTATATAAGATGCTTGAGATAGTGCTAGACAACATCTTGTCTATATAAGATACTTGAGCGGCGATGTTGAGTCATTCTCACCAATGCAGATTAAAGGATAATCCTGAATAAACAGTTCATAGTTAGCTCAGGACTGAGATCGAATTACCTTAGGTCATCAAATTGCAATAGTCAGTTTTAATGATAAACAGTCGTCATAAAGAAAAGTGACTATTTTATAGTCTAGTCTTATGCAAACATCTTTTGTATAGGATGGCCCCACTCGCATGTCTTCACATGAACGATTTTGGGATCACATCGTTTGTATCAATATACAAAACGGGCCACATCCATAGTGTCCCCAGGATAAGGTACCCAACCCTATCCATATACTTATAAACCGTTTTGGCTATATACTAAAATTTGATCATTTCTTATGTCACTACATAAAGTTTAAGCATTTATATTATAGCCATGGATTCGTTAGCTTTATTGGATTTATGAATCTATGAACACAATTTATATATTCAATAACAACTTTATTGAAAAAACTCTCAATAATATCTTTATTATAAATAGAATATGTTTAATGTTTACAAACTACGAGTTTTAAGCTATATAACCCAACAGCTTTTGTAGGATTGTATCAAAAGCAGCGGAAGCACAAGGATCATTTAAGCATTCAACTTCACTAATTTTGGCATAAAATAAAGCAAGCTTCTGCAGAAAAATGGGTTTCAAGACATACCTCTTGTAGAACTTTTTCAAAGCTCCATCTACAACTACTATCTTCTCCATATCTTGTTGTAGACCACCTCAAGATCTTCCCAACTATTCTCTTGATGCTCTAGATTGAGTTGTGGGACTCAAAACAAGCTTGAATCAAAGGATGAAGGAGAAAAGCTCATTGCAGCAACCTCGTTGAAGAATCATTCTTCAAACCAGTTTTTCTCTCAAAAACTCTATAGATTGCATGCCCGATTTTCACTCCAATCTCTTCATTATACTGCAGATCAACATGCAAAGAGATTTCCAATTTTGTCTAAAAATAAAAATTTTGATTTTATAAAATCTATTTTGATTTTAAAAATAAAAAATTAATTAATTTCATAAATTAATTATTAAATGAAACTTAATTAATATAATATCAAATTAACACATATCCATCTTTATATATTTAAATCATATTTAAATATAAATTCTCCTATTCCGTTTAATTCTAAAATTAAACATATAATTATATCTCATATAATTACTAATTCCCTTAATTCTAATTTGAACGTTTCAAATTAACGTATCACGCTATTCTAGAGTTAGTCCGTTACGAGCTAGTAGGGGGACCTCGCGGACCTACAGATCATGGGCTCCAACGATCTGAGATTAATTGGCTAAACTCATTAGACCAAATTAATCTCCATTTGTTAACTAATGGGTCATTCCACTAAAGCCTATAGTTGCATTTCCCTCACTATAGATATATTATGTCCACATGATTTAACCATAATCAGCAAGTCGACCCTTCACAGGTTGTTCGTAATAACGGTTAGGTCAAAAATCTGTTTTACCCCCGAGATTACGTCTTATTCCTCAAGTCCCTACTGATCCTCTAATGAACAATTGGTTTGTGTCCCCAAACCAAACTCTCTCAACCCAGTGAGAGGGTTGGGCCCCTTGTTCAAGACCTGGATTCAGTACTTGAGAGAATAACCTTTCTCCTATCCCTAAATCGGGTAGGCGTGAACTTCGTCTTGCACCCTATGTCCCCAGCTATCTATCTGGTCTTACCCCTGAAATGGGAGTGTGATTGAGCCGGTGTTGTTGAGCCAACCCTCAACTATGAAAATCTAAGGGCAATCCCGAATAAATAAGAGTTCATAGTTAGCTCAGGATTAAGATCGAGTTACCAAGGTCATCTAGGTGAAATAGTCAGCCTTAAACAGTAAACAACGTTATAAAGTAAGAGTGACTTATTTCTTGGTCCTGATCTTATGCAAACTCATTGCATAGGATGCCCCCACTCCTCATGTTATAACATGTACGAGTTAGGATCACATCGTATATAGCACTTTACAACTTTTTGTAACAACTGCAGAGTAGGCCGCATCTAATGGTGTTACCAGAATAAGGTACTCAACCTCATTCATGTACCATAGATCATTTTGACTATTTACTTGAACCCAATCCACTCTTATGTCTCCACATAAATTTCAAGTACTCATACAATAGTCATGAGTCTTAGTTTATTGAATTTAGACTTTCATACAATTTATGACATCAATAACAAGTATATTGATAATAGAAAATGTTTATCATTTTACAAACTGCGAGTTTTTAGGACATAAAACCACACAATACTCCTACTTGGACTAAAACTCCAGTGGATCAATATATACAAATATATACAATGTTGAGTTTTCATGGAGAGAATAAAATGTACAAATACAATAAACTAGGGCATCAGAATACCCATTAATTCTCCCACTTGCTCTAGTGATTCAAAACTCGTAGACCTAGTCCTACTAGGTGACCCTCGAACATTTTAGCCAAGAGGGCCTTCGTAAATGGATCAACTATGTTTCTTTTCCTGATTTGCTTACAACAACATACTCAGCTTCTATTGTGGAGTCCGCAATACAACTCTGTTTGATGCTCCTTAATGACGAAAATTAGGAAACGCAATATTGCGATGCATGTCTTAGTTTGTGCGTTTATACTCGTGTGTCGGTGGTCATGCGTTGGAATGAAATGTATGCGTTGATCTCATATGCAATGACCATGCGTTCCTGTCACAAGCTTTCTTGCGCTCTCGCCAAGTATAACGAGAACGCAAGTTTCTTGGGTGATCCGAGGTCAAACTCAGGGACTTGTAGCTAAATGCTATGCGGTGATGTGTTTGCGGCGGATAAATAAAAGAATGATGGGGGTGATAAAGCTAAGCACTACTCTACTCCTAACTAACAGACAAAGCAATGGAAGTATGAATGAGAGGTAGAGTCATGGCAACTGTTGACACGTAGCAAAATGCATGAAAAATAGATAAAATGTGAGGATGTCTTTACTGCAACACTAAGCTTGACCGCAAGGGCAACCCTAGCCAACGCAAGCTATGCGATCATGCTATACACACTTGACGTAGACGCATGCATGTATATGCGATAGTGTCGAGAAGCCTATTTCTAAGCCTCTATATGACTGCATACCACCATATCCTACTTAAAGGGTGCATATGCTATGTAGTAGCAAATGAAGCTTATTCCTAAGTGTGAAACCCAGATTTTCATTTTTCCTACTTAAGCAGATGTTTAAGGAAATTAACTAAGTAAAAGTTAAATCCTATGTTGAGGTGAAGGAAATTCCTAAATGTTGAATAGATTTTCCTTGAGTAGTTTGAGTTAAGCTTTAATTGATGAAAAATTGACTAAGTGTTGGACTAGACATTGCCATGCGTTGGCCATAAGATCTTGGAGAGATTATTTGGGCCAAGGAGAAGTTGAAGTGGGAGTGACACATGCCTTGGAGGTTTAGACCAACACATTAGGTTGAATGGATGCAATGGATGTGTTGGATGTATTGGATGCGAAGGATGCATTGGAAGGATGGTATGCATCCATGCGGCTGAAGGAAGTAAAGTGATGCGTTGGAAGGCAGCCTATGCATCGAGCGGTCGATGCACAGCGCCCTTGCCCAATGCGTCGAGCGACCAGCCAAGCGCCCTTGCCATGCGGCGAGCAGCCTCGACCAAACTGCCCAGCCGTGCGTCGATGGAAGCACCCATGCGTCGAGCGCTGCTGAGCTTGCCAAGTGGCCATGCTTATGCATCGATGCCATGAGCCGAGTGCCCTGCCCATGCACCGAGCAAACCATGCCAAGCGCACAGCCCATACGTCGAAGTGCCCTGCCCAAGCATCAATGCGTCGAGCATGCCCATGCCGGCCGAGCAAAGCGAGCGATGGCCAGCGCCTATACAACACCATACGTCGAGCGACCAGCGCCTATGCAGCTCGCCCATGCGTCGAGCAGCTTGTGCCTATGCCAAGCACCATGCGCCATGCCAAGCAAGCTTTTATGGTGGTACCTAGTGAGCATGCGTCGAGGATGAGCGGCACCCTATGCATTGGTTGATGGCTGGCTCTTGCGATGGCTAAGTTGGGTTGCTAGGCGTTGAGTAGTGGACTATGTGTTGAACATCCAAGAGTTGGATGCATATAAAGGATGAGAATCACCTAGAAAAACGACATCAAACAATGGTCTTCTTGGGAGGAAGTCTTAAGCCTTTAGAATTTGAGGTGGTTGCATCCGATTGGAAGCTCATGCATTGCTAGGTAGGAATGACACTTAGATTGCATGTGATTCAAAGAGTTGCGTTGTTAGTGTGAGGAGGAAACACTTGGACATGCAGCCAAGTAGGAGGTGTCATTTAGAGAAGGTTTGGACGCCTATGAATAGGGCCAAAGACATCATTTTTCATATCACAATTCAAAAATATATTAAAAAGAAGTGGGAAAGTTGAGGCCAAACCTTGCGTTGAGAGCAAAATCCATGCGTTAACCATAGAGTTTGAAAGAGGACGCATTGGACAGTGAAGTCTGGAAAATAGCATCAACTTGGGACGAGGAGTTTCTCCCAATTTACTCGTGAAGTTGATGTGATTTAAAAGCCATATGAAAGATAAAAGAGTCTTGTTTTCATGGGTGGCTTTCCGGAGAAGAAGCTCTAAGGAATCGGGCTAGAGAATGAGGAAAAGACAGAAGGTCAAGCTGCTCGGGTAAGCTTGAGCCAGTCTTGATTTTTTGATGTTTTTCGGGCCCAAACCACGAGAATTTATGAGCTACGATTTTGAGGTAATCTTCCTGAGACATTTTAGAGAATATTTGTAGAAGGAAGAAACTCGAGATAAAATCCTATAACTATGAGTAGTTTGAGCTTTAAAATGAATCTTTTAATTAATTGGAATTTAGGGTCAAAAGAGGAGCCCGAGAAGACCATAGGAACTTCTAGAGAGAAAAGTTCCTAAATGACCAAGGTGAGTGGTACTTTCCTTTAAGTTCTTAAAGCATATATTTTAGAGTAAATTGTATATGCTTAGGTTATGAATGAGTATCTAGCTTGTGATGAGATTATATGATCGGGATGGTCAGGGGTTCAATAGAACCTAGTGCCAGGCCCGGAAGCAAAACCTCACTGGATGGTCAGGGGACACAAGAGGTCTGGTTCCTAAGCCTGTGGGAGGATCCTCGTATGGGATGGTCAGAGGGCCGATGGGCCTAGCTTCTGAGCCCATGGAGCGGGGAGCTATGGTGCACATAGGAGACAGAGGGAACGTAAAGAGTAAGCGTTGTAGCTAGTAGCAGTTATCTATCTACCATGTGTGTAGGTAGACAACATACTCATTCTAGTTAATTATTAGTTTAACTATCTACCGTGCGCGTAGATAGAAGTTGAGACTAGACTCGTTTAAGGCGGAGGTTTGAATGTAACCTCGTATTCGTGATATGCTTGTTATTTATGAGTTGAAATAGACTCTAGAAGTTGCCTACCACTCACTAAGCTTTGTAAAAGCTCATTCCTTTATTTCATGTTTTTCTTCCCAGGTAGCGAAAAGGTGAGGAGTTCCAGGGTGCTGCTAAGGTCAAGGTTTGCCACAAGTCACAGTTACACTTCCGGAGGGTTTTACAGTTGTTGTTGTAAATTTTGTAGAAAAGTCTTGGTGTTGTATTAACGTTATATCATTGTAATATAAGATGAGCTACTTAATCCACTATAGTTTTCCTCCTTGACTTAATCAGTTGGTTGTTGAATTTTTTCATTGGTCAGAGTTATTTCCATAAGAGTTATTATGCAGTAAGTATCAACCAAAGGATTGATACTGCTGACAGTCACGCCCTTTCCTAGGCTCAGAAGGTAGTCTGGGGCGGGGTGTGACACTAAGTTCCCCATTCTTGCTTATGTGATCCAATCCGCTCTCCCAAGACTTAGATTTGGTTTTTAGACTACTCTCCCGAGTATGCCTAAATGATGAATGATGTGCTCATAAGACAGGGTAATCGCATAAACCTGGCTAATGTAAGATTATTCCTATCCCTAGTGAACACTTGCTTACATTGCGTAATGCGACCAACCACTTGCCCTCCTGGACAGTTAGTTGCTGCTGATTCTACTCATAGACAAGCATTGCGTCCGCCTATAAACAAATGTTGCTACAACTTCACACTAAGCAAATAAGGTTTTCTCACAACACTCACGCAACGCACACCTCCCGATGGTTTGCTACATGCTTCATATTCCTATGTCGCATGATTAAGTATGCGATACTCTAGCAATCTTACTCAGTGATGCAATGAAAGTAAAGGATACTAAGTAAATGGAAATGGAATCGAAGGAAATATAGAAATGCATTGATCACAAAATATATTAATTCCTTAAGCCAAAATGTAATACAATACAAAGAAAGAAGAGAAATAGAGGGCCAGTTGGAAACAATGTCTTGCTTCCAGCAAATTTGTGTCAAGGTTGCCGATGGTGTCATGGATGGGCGGTGGAGTAGACTCTCTCGAGCTCTAACTCCGATGAAAGCTCTGATCGTCACTCGGAATGATTGAAGGGGTGAAGAACTCTTAAGCTATCTTCTCACACTTTTGTCTGGATCACAAGGATTCACCCTAAGGTAGAGAGCCTCAGGCAAAAAACCTTGGATGATTTGAAATTCTGCTCAACGGCCTCTATTTATAGAGCTCGATCGCCAATAGTAATAATGGACCTGCTCTGAATCTAACACTCGCGGTGCGATGGTCCTTTTCTGAATCTCTGCTGCTAATGGCGTGGTAGGCGAAATGTCAACATCATCTTTTAATAATCCCAATGTATGCGTTCATGCTTGCATTCCACCAACCTTGTGTTCATCCCTCTATTATGGTTATCATTATGTAGCCGCAGTCCCTCTATGATGACCGCAACTTCTATGCGATGACCACATTCGCTTGACGACTGCAACTTCTATGCGATGGACGCATGCGGTCGATGGTCGCAACATCCATGCATTGAACGTATGCGTTCGCTTCTGCAATGGAGAGATTCCTCGCATGCGGTCGTCCTTACGATAGCCCGACTTCCGCGTATGCGTCCGCTTCATGTATTAGCTACAAAGATAGACAATTAAACGCATAATAGTAGGTTAGCTAAGATTCTTAATGTTGATCAACGCAAACTCGTTTTCTCATGAATTCCTAACATAATTGCTGCATATTTCTCTTATCAGCCCTCATAATTCTAAATAAAAGGCCTATAATGACGTGCATTTCTACCCGTCATTACTCCTCCACATAACTGCTCCTCTGTTAAGAGTGAATACTGACCCCAAAGTTGATTTCCTCGAATCAATATCGGTCTGAAAGTTAGAATTAGTGTATCCAATAGGGATTATATCCTTAGGACCATACACGATCATATAATCTCTCGTTCTTCAAAGACACTTGAGAATGTTTTTAACAATAGTCCAACGGTCATGACTAGGAATGGACTGAAATCTGCTGACAATTCCTACGGCATAGCATATGTTGGGACGTGTACACAACATTGCATACATCAAACTCCCAACTGCAGATGCATATGGAATTCGATTCATCTCCTTAACTTCTTGAGGTGTCTTAGGACTTTGCTCCTTAGACAAGTGAATTCCATGCCTGAAAGGTAAAGATCCTTTCTTGGAATTTTGCATTTTATACCTAGACAACATCTTGTTTATATAAGATGCTTGAAATAATGTCAATGTTCTGTTCTTGCGATTCCAAACTATTTGGATTCCAGAACATATTGTGCTTCTCCCAAATCTTTCATTTAGAATTATGATGCCAACCATCTCTTAACGTCGGCTAGATATTCTACCTCATTCCCAATGAGTAGAATATTATCAACATACAACACTAGAAAAGTGACAGTTTTGTTGACGATTTTCTTGTAAACACAGGGTTCATCAATATTTTGTTCAAAACCATAAGATTTGATCGTATCGTCAAATCTCATATTCCAGGATCTATAAGCTTTTTTTAATCCATAAATGAATCGTTTAAGCTTGCAAACGTTTTGCTCTTAACCCTGCTGTATAAACCCTTCTGGTTGAGACATATAGATACTTTCTTCAAGATAGCCTTTCAGAAAAGTTGTCTTAACATCTATTTGCCATATTTCATAAAATGTGGCTATGGACAAGAGTATTCTAATAGACTTTATCATGGCAACTGGAGAGAAGTTTTCTTCAAAATCTAACCCCTCTCTTTGGGTAAACCCTTTTGCCACGAGTCTAGCTTTGTAGGTCTGTACCTTACCAGTTTGGTCTCGTTTTTCTCTTGTAGATCCATTTGCGGCCGATGGGTTTTACCCCTTCCGGTTGATCTACAAGATCTCAGATAGAATTGAAATACATAGATTCCATTTCAAGGTCTATGGCTTTAATCCATTGGTCTTTGTCCACGTCGTTCATTGCTTGATTAAAAGACAATGGATCCTCTAAACCATCATCTGGTATGATGACTTGAGTTTCAATTAAACCCATGTACCGGTCAGGCTGTTGCACAACCCTCCCACTACAATGAGGCATTCTCAACTCTTGAGAAGGATGTGAAGTATCAGTTTCATCAACAACTCTTGTTGACGGGCATGCTCTATCAACAACTCTTGTTGAAGGACCTGCTTGATCAACAACTCTTGTTGATACATTTGTCGTTTCTCTGGACATTTTTTCTATTACTAGTTTACTATGAGGTTGATAGTTCTTTATATAATCTTCCTCCAGGAAGGTTGCATTTGTCGATACAAACACTTTATCTTCTTGAGGATCATAAAAGAGACCACCTTTTGTTTCTTTTGGGTAGCCTACAAATAGACATACTTTTGAACAGTGTTCCATCTTTTTAGGATTTTGCACCAACACGTGTGCTGGACAACCCCAAATCCTGAAGTGATGTAAATTTTCTTTACGTCCCATCCAGAGCTCGTAAGGCGTTTCAAAAACGCTTTTCGAGGGAACCATGTTCAAAATATATACCGCAGTCTCAACTGCGTGTTCCCAAAAAGAATTTGGTAACTGAGCGTAACTCATCATGGAACGAACCATGTCTAGCAAGGTTCTGTTTCTCCTCCTTGCCACACCGTTCTGTTGAGGCGTGTCAGGGGCTGTGAGTTAAGACTAAATTCCACGTTCTATCAAATAGTTCTAGAATTCTATGTCTATATACTCACCACCTCGATCCGATTGAAGTGTTTTAATCTTTTTACCTAATTGGTTTTTTAACCTCAGCCTTATACTCTTTGAACTTTTCAAAAGTTTTAGACTTTTGGTGCATTAGGTAAATATGCCCATACCTAAAATCATCTATAAGTAATGAAATATTCATACCCTCCTCTTGCTCTAACATTTAGAGGCCCACAAAGGTTTGAATGAATCAGCTCTAGAGGTTCTTTGGCTCTAAGACTTTTTCCAGAAAAAAAATCTTTTTGTCATTTTACCCTAAAGACAAGACTCACATGGTGGTAATGAACTGTCTTCCAACTTATTTAGATGACTGTTCTTAACCAATCTCTCAATTCTGTTGAGATTTATGTGACCCAGTCTCAAGTGCCAAAGATAGGCATTTGGAGAAATCTTCCTCTTCTTATGAGTCCCAATAGTTTTAAACATCTCTATGTTCAAAACAGCTTTGACTTCAGTTGGTTTTAACATGTACAAGTTATTTCCTAATTTTGCAGAGCAAATCTGTTTATTTTATATTTTAATAAACACTTCACCATTTTCGAAATAAACTTTATAATTTTGTTCTAGCAAACAGGAGACAGAAATTAGATTCCTTTTCATAGAAGGAATATAATATACATTTTTCAAATAAATGTACTTATCTCCTATAAATAACTTCATATCTCCCACTGCTTTGACTGAAACAATCTCCCCGGTCCCTACCTTAAAGATTGTTTCACCTTCTGTCAACTGTCTCAGGAACTTGTTTCCTGTGAGATAGTACATACATAATTAGCGGCACCTAAATCAATATCCAGATTTTATCGTTTTCCACTAAACATGCTTCGATAACAAGTAAATCATATGTATCTTGTTGTTCGAATTTAGCATTCCCATAATTCATAATTTCAGATGAGTTGGGAGATAGAGAACAATCCTCTGTTAAAACTCTTTTGGTATAATCAACCGCTAGTAATTTGTTTGTTGATTTGATTTTACTGTTATGAACATTGGAAGTGAGTATACTAGAATTCGACATGCTGATAAATTCAAATAAATTCTAATTAGCAAATTGTACCTAAATCCAAAATCAAATTTTAGAAAAAAGTAATAATGTACTCATAACCATTATTTATTTGCAACGATATTTTAGTGAGTCAGAATATGTGCTATCGAGGGGCAGTCAGATACTCCTTCACTAAAACAAACAAATTTGACCAAACACTATCCTCGGAATAACTCTTATTCCTGTAGTCGTTTAGTTATCGTTTTCGGTCAAGATCTTTACTAACAACTTAGTAATTCTTGTAAGTGTGACCCGCCATTTTCAGATCCTATAGGACGGTATGAATTTGCCTCCGAAATAGAAGACAACATCCAAGACGGAACTATAAGACCCTATTCATTTTACTGAAGCCTGTGTTGTTCCGAATCCTATGTTACAACCCTCCGAGGGGATAGCCATCGCTAAACGACTAGCAAAGGGCCGCCTAAAGCAAACCAGCAGGCGCAACATAGGAATCTCACGGTTCAGACTCTGTCTCTTATACACATCTAGATGTGTATAAGAGACAGGAATCGAACCAACCAAGAACCATTCGAAGCTGAACCGGACCAGACAACAAAAGAACCGATCGAACCGGCCGCCCTTGCACATGTTCACCATCTCGCTAAGTCTCATCGTTTAGCAATGACGACCATCGTCTAACATTTTGCCAGATCATTTAATAAATGCTGGATTGTTTAGCGTGCAAAAAGGTAAACGATCGTTTAATGCCATCGCATAGTACTCAACGCATCACCCAGCTACCACACAATGCTATGAGATCGCGTAGTGCTATCGCATAGCATCTCGACGCATCGCCTAGCTCCCGCATAGAGGTAAACGATCGCGTAGTGCTATCGCATAGCATCTCGACGCATCGCCTAGCTCCCGCATAGAGGTAAACGATCACGTAGTGCTATCGCATAGCAACTCCTGTCTCTTATACACATCTAGATGTGTATAAGAGACAGAACCAGACCAACCAAGTTTGAATCGAACCAACCAAGAACCATTCGAAGCTGAACCGGACCAGACAACAAAAGAACCGATCGAACCGGCCGCCCTTGCACATGTTCACCATCTCGCTAAGTCTCATCGTTTAGCAATGACGACCATCGTCTAACATTTTACCAGATTGTTTAGCGTGCAAAAAGGTAAACGATCGTTTAATGCCATCGCATAGTACTCAACGCATCACCCAGCTACCACACAATGCTATGAGATCGCGTAGTGCTATCGCATAGTAACTCGTCACATCGCCTAGCTCCCGCATAGAGGTAAACGATCGTGTAGTGCTATCGCATAGCATCTCGACGCATCGCCTAGCTCCCGCATAGAGGTAAACGATCACGTAGTGCTATCGCATAGCAACTCGATGCATCGTTTAGCTCTCGATCAAAGATAAACGATCGAAGTAAGCGATTGCTCAGGGCTATCGTAGAGCTTTTCATCACTATCGCTTAGTTCTATCATATAGAATCAAACGATCGCTTAACACCATCGTCTAGCACTGCATGTCATCGTTTAGTATCCGTCGTAGCTTAAACGATCGCTTAGCTCCATCGTACAGAACATCATTGTGTCGTTCAACATCATGGTAAGCAATTTATTTATTTCCATCGCATAGAAACTTCAACGCATCGCTTACCACTATGTCTACACGATCGCTTAGCTCTGCATCTAAACGATTGCTCCACACTATCGCGTAGCACTTCATTGCATCGCTTAGAGCGCATCGTTGCTAAACAATCATATAGTACCATCGTATAGTCAATTCAACGTATCGTTTAGTTCCCACGCCAAAGCTAAACGATCGTTTAATGCTATCGTATTGCAAATTGAACGCATCGTTTAGCTCCCGCAGGTACACGATCGTCTAGCATTCAACATCACAACGACCAGTGCCCATTTCTATACGATCTTCTAGCTTTTCTTCACATCATGTAGCATCTGGATCTAGACGATCGTTTAGCAACTAGAACCACTGATTTTCTCTGGAACTGCAACTCGGCCTCTTCGTTTGTTTCTTCGATTTACAGCTTAATTTTAACTCTAATGACGCCAAATAAATTACAGACTCTTGGAAACATGGCTCATCAAGTAAGAGCTAATTATAAATTTAAATGAGAAATTAAAGAGAATTAAACAGTCAAAACTCAGAAAATCATATCAGTGCATCAGTTTCATATTTCTCATATAAAACACCCACTAAACTAAAATTAAACCGAATTGAATGCTTATTTGATGCTCTGATACCAATTATAGGATTGTATCAACAGCAACGGAAGCACAAGGATCATCTAAGCATTCAAATTCACTAATTTTGGCATTATATAAAGCATGCTTCTGCAGAAAAATGGGTTTCAAGACATACCTCTTGTAGAACTTCTTCAAAGCTCCATCTCCAGCTGCTATCTTCTCCATATCTTGTTATAGACCACCTCAAGATCTTCTCCACTATTCTCTTGGTGCTCTATATTGAGTTGTGAGACTTAAAACAAGCTTGAATTAAGGGATGGAGAAAAGCTCACTACAGCAACCTTGTTGAATAACCATTCTTCAAACCAGTTTTTCTCTAAAAAACTCTATAGATTGCATGCTCGATTTTCACTCCAATCTCTTCTTATATTGTAGATCAACATGCAAAGAGAAGAGTTGCATGAGTTGCAGCTCATGCTTGGAGAAGACAAGGCCAAGATGTTGCTTCATGTGTGAGCTATTTCAAAGATGGATAATAGAAAAAACATTTTTCCATTTTGTGTTTTGTTTTCCAATTTTCCAATTTCATCTAAAAATAAAAATTTTTATTTTATAAAATCTATTTTGATTTTAAAAATGAAAAATTAATTAATTTCATAAATTAATTATTAAATAAAATTTTTTTAATTTAATATAAAATATTAAAAAAAAATTTAACACATATCCATCTTTATATATTTAAATCATATTTAAATATATAAATTCTCTTTTTCGTTTAATTCTAAAATTAAACATATAATTATATCTCATATAATTACTAATTCCCTTAATTCTAATTTGAACGTTTCAAATTAACTTATCACGCTATTCTAGAGCTAGTCTATTACGAGCTAGTAGGGGGACCTCGCGGACCTACAGATCATGGGCTCCAACAATTCGAGATTAATTGGCTAAACTCATTAGACCAAATTAATCTCCATTTGTTAACTAATAGGTCATTCCACTAAAGCCCATAGTTGCACTCCCCTCACTGTAGATATATTATGTCCATATGATTTAACCATAATCAACAATTCGACCCTTCACAGGTTGTTCGTAATAACGGCTAGGTCAAATATTTGTTTTCCCCCCCGAGATTACGTCTTATTCCTCAAGTCCCTATTGATCCTCTAATGAACAACTGGTTTGTGATCCAAACATCAAACCAAACTCTCTCAGTCCAGTGAGAGGTGGGGCCCCTTGTTCAAGACCTGGATTCAGTACTTAAGAGAACAACCTTTCTCCTATCCCTAAATCGGGAAGGCATGAACTCTGTCTTGCACCCTATGTCCCCAGCCATCTATCCAGTCTTACCCCTGAAATGGGAGTGTTATTGAGCCGGTGCTATTGAGCCAACCCTCAACTATACAAATTTAAGGGCAATCCCGAATAAACAGAAGTTCATAGTTAGCACAAGATTAAGATCGAGTTACCTAGGTCATCTAGGTGAAATAGTTAGTCTTAAACAGTAAACAGTGTTATGAAGTAAAAGTGACTTATTTCTTGGTCCTGATCTTATGCAAACTCATTGCATAGAACGCCCCCACTCCTCATGTCATAACATGTACGAATTAGGATCACATCGTATGTAGCACTTTACAACTCTTTGTAATAACTAATAGAGTAGGCCACATCCAATGGTGTTACTAGAATAAGGTACCCAACCTCATTTATGTACCATAGATCATTTTGACTATTTACTCGAACCCGATCCACTCTTATGTCTCCACATAAAGTTCAAGTACTCATACAATAGTCATGGGTCTTAGTTTATTGGATTTAGACTTTCATACAATTTATGAGATCAATAACAACTATATTGATAATAGAAAATGTTTATCATTTTACAAACTGCGAGTTTTTAAGGCATAAAACCCAACAGCTTTTACATTCATTGGACCACAGAGATCCGAATATATTAACTCTAAGGATTCTTCAGCTCTTTAACCTTTTCCACTAAAATATTTTTTGGTCATTTTTCCCTTAAGACACGTTTCACATGGTGGTAATGAATCATCTTCTAACTCATTTAGAAGTCCATTTTTCACCAAATGCTCGATCCCATCAAGGTTTATGTGACCTAGTCTTAAGTGCAAAGATAGGTGTTGCTACTTTTAAGAGAAATACATTGCCTTTTACTTTGAGTTTTAACAGTTTTAAATATCTCATGATTTAAAATTTCTTTTGCTTCGGTTGGTCTTAATACATATAAGTTATCTTTTAGTCTAGCTGAACCTATAAGAATACCATTCTTGAAAATGAATGCTTTATTACTTTCAAAATTTACAGTGTCATATTGTTCAAGTAGACAAGAGATAGAAACTAAATTTCTCTTAATTCTTGGTACAATGTACAAATCCTTAAGAAAAAAATCTATCTCTACAAAATAACTTTGCAGCTCCCACTGCAGTGGCTAAAATGACATCTCCCATTCCGACCTTGACATCATTTCACCTTCTTCTAGCTGCTGAAAGGAACAATTTCCCTGTAAAGAAGAACAAATATGATTAGTTGCTCCTAAATCAAGTATCCAAACAAACTCATCATGTTATACAAGACACATTTCTAAAAAAGTAAATCATATTTACCTTCTTTTTCCTTCTTTGTCTCAACGAGGTATTTAGGGAAATTCCTCTTCCAGTGTCCATCTACGTTGCAATGGAAACACCTGCCCTTATTGGCCAAGTTGGTCTTTCCATTTCCTTTTACAACAATGGCGAAATCCTTCCCCTTATCTTTTTTCTTCTCCTAAATCTTCTTCGAAGCAGAAGATTGAGGAATATAGTTAGTTCCAGAGGATGAACCCTTTTAGAACTTCCTTTTGGAATGGGCAACGTTTGCCTCTCCTTCAACCGGTCTCTTATTTTCATAAGAGACTGGTAAGTCTGTAGCTCAATAAAGAGAATAATCAGGTTACATTGGATTTTTTTCATCATCGCATTGCTGCGAAATTGTAGGAAACTCTTCGAAAGAGATTCCATGACGAATGCAACCTGGCTGGGCTCGTCTATGACCGCTCCATTTGCCTCTACCACGTTAAATTGGACCATCATGTCCAGGACATGTTTCCGAACAAATGTGCCCTCTTTTATGCAACAGTTGTAAATGTATTTGAGGGCATCATAGTGAAGCTGATAGGACGGTTGTCCAAACGTCTCTTGGAGAGATTCCATAATCTCCTGGACAGAACTTCAGATAAGCTCGCCAATATGTAGACGTGGGCCTTTTTGTTGGCCTTTATCCACCGGTCATAAACATCCTTCGTAGCCTGGGATACATTACGAGCAGGGGTCGAAGGACAATCCTCCGATAAGACGAACCGTAGATCGTCAACAACAAGAATCGTATTCAAGTTGGACTTCCACATAGAGTAATTATTGTCGGTAAGTTCTTCATTTTTAAGCAGTGCAATTATTGAGGAAAACATTGCTGACAATAAAAAAACAAACATTGATCATATTAGTTATCTTTGCCTTAACCCATCACACAAGCAAACAATTGTAAACTATCCAATCAATTTAGAAAAAACAAGCAATCATAGAACCCTAATAAACTATTGATTTAATTTTACAATGATGCTTCAGGGGTTTAGAGCAATAGCCATCGAAGGGTGATTAGCCATCATTGTTCGATTAAGCATTCATTAACTCTTAACTCATCTACATAAATGTAACTCTCCCACATTCAAATCTCAGAAGTACGCACCAACAAGCTACTATTAGGAAAAACAACTGTTGATAATTAACCTAAGTGACTCTATCATTTTCAAGAGTTCATTGTGTTCTGAATCCTATGAACATACAAGAACATAAGAGCAAAACTTGATATAAATATCTCGTTTTGTACTTTTCCTCCCACTAAAGTGTCCTACGTATTTTAGGGTTATTTAACTTAGATAAATCCGACTAAGTCAATCTATTTATGTTTATTATAACTCTTATAAAAAGGTCTTTACACTATTTTCTAGGTGAATTAATCCCTTTTAATTAACCTAGTGACATTGCATGCTAACATTAAACAATGATTAATTCCACTCAGATCAGTTCCCAAGTAGGAGGTGTTTCGTAAACCGTCAACCTAAATACCTCCAGTTTAGATAGAACTTGACCGTTAGAGTTCCCTTATAATCATAGTAATGTTTTTCCTACTTAGTCTATTAAAATTATGTTAAAACTATGTAAGAAATAATTCTAATCCTATTCATAGTAATGTTTTTCCTACTTAGTCCTATTAGAATTTAAATGATCTAGTCTAATTAATTTGAAATAATTTAAAATTAATTAATTTATCCTATGATCCTATATTTGCATGCAATTCTTGATTATAGATTGGCGGTTTCTAATTATTAATTTTTAAAACTATTTTCAAATTTTAATGATTAGCCCTATAATCATGCTTTCTATGGTTTAATTTAATTAAAAAGATTCTAATTAAATAATTAAACCATAAATAATGCATTTCATAAATATAAATAACAATTATATTATTACTATGAATGTGTCATGCCCAATGCATATTGATTTTCATATTTAATCAACTCCTTATATTAAGCTAAACATGAAAATCATATAAGCATGCTCTACACATTGAATTAAATATAATTGTTTATATTTAACTTGTGTAATTACATGCTTCATTCTTTATTAATTTCATCTAACTAACATAACCATTATATTAAATAAATCTTGAAATTAAATATTCATGCATTATCTCATACATTATAACTATTATAATATATAAAAATGCATGAGCATGCTTAAGCTAAGGTGAGATTATATTTAAATGACATCCCAAAAGCTTTTAAAAAGCATATGAACCGGTTAATTAGCCCCTAGGATAAAATTAAAGAATAAAATTACATTAATTTTACAAATTTTATCCTAAAAATCTTCAGCCGATTCAGAATCCGACCAAAACTGCTCGAACTGACAGAAAACTGCTCGAATCAGGTCAAAACTACTCGAACCAAATGAAAACCACTCGAACCTGTCGAAAAAAATGCTTGAATCGGTAAAAAACCGCTCGAACTGGTCAAAATCATTGGCCCAGCCAACAAATGAATCAAACTAGTCAACGAACCACTGCGGAACTAACCAAACCGCTCAACTAGGGTTGACGTCAGCATCTTCTGCCTTATGCTGATGTTGACATCACGCTTGCGTCAACCGTATTTTTTTTCAATTTTTTATAATTTCAGCCTTTGTACCTCTATTTTCCGCTCTTTTTTTTTTTTTTTTTTTTTTGCCAAATATGGTCTTGATTTTCATATCTTCATCAGAAAAAGACCTAATGTAGATCCAGACTTAAGAAGACTTAATTTACAATTTAAATGCCCAAAACGTAGGGACCCTTACATGAATGAATCATATAAAAAATCGTAAATTATAAGGATGATTAACCAAATGAGTTCATAGAAAAACCCAACATTCTTAATGCAGGTCCCACCTTAAATAAAACAAAAAAAAAAAAAAGAAATTACATTGTATGGCAAATACATTTTAAGAAACCGAAGTCATGACTTCAACTTTTTGTAGTTGCAGGTGTGGAAATCACATAGAAATCAGATAACAATCACATAAAAATTTTCAGATGAAAGTTTTTTGACATGTTTACAAAACAACAAAACTTTGGGACACATGCCCAATTTTCAATGTTCTTTTTGTATTAAAATTGCAATTGCCCCAAATCCCAAGCACAACGAAAAAAATTTCAAACCATTTTCAGACTTTAAAAACAAACTAACAGAGGAAATAAAATCTAGAAACCCTTCTAGAGGGATTCACCAACTTTTTGGATCTACGATTCCTCTACTGCAAAACAAGTGATCACCACGAAAATAGTTCCAGCAGTATTCTCTTTGGGTAGTGAGGTAGAAAGAGGTGGATCCTTGGAGAGAATTTTCTACCGAGAGAAATCTCAAAAAACCACAAAGCTAGAGAGAAAAAACAATTTTGTGATAGAGAACTTAGAGAATGGAGGAAGTTAGAGAGAATATCTCTCTCCTATTTTCATATGACCCCCACGTTGGGGAGTTTGTTATAACTAATTTATTTTAAAATATTATTTATTTAATTAATTAATTTAATTTAATTTAATTTATTTAATTAAATAATAATAAATTTATTTAATTTAAAAATAAATTAAATCAAAATTTATTTTATTAAAATAAACCAAATAATTATTAATTAATCGAATTAATTAATGATAATTAAATATCTCATATTTAATTAAATGTGCATTTGAATCATATTCTAATATATCCCTCTCTCATAACTTATAGTTTTAATTCAATTAATTTAATTAAATAAAATTTATTTGAATTTAATTAAATAAAATAATTAATTAATTCTTCAATTAATTAATCATTAAATTAAATGTCACATATTTAATTTAACCTTGTGTTTGAATCACATCCAATTAATTTCTCTCATATTACCTATAGTTTTAATGTGCATCTGATACGCATTAATTTAACCTATAGTTTTAATATAAATTATATCCATATTAAATTTAATATTTGAACTACTTCAAATATTTAGTTCTCTCATTAAATTAATTTTTGAATCAAATTCAAAATAAATTTATATTATAAAGTATAATTAAAATATAAACTTTATATTATAATGTATCACCATACATTATATTATTCCCAAGTTTAATTAAAATATAAACTTTATATTATAATGTAATCACAGTCACATATTATCTTTCCTCTTGATTAAAGAATGAAGGGAAGGCTCCCACAGTTAGAAAAGGCAAGGGTAAGGGTAAGGTGGCTGATAAGGGCAAATGTTTTCACTGCAGATGTGGATGGTCATATTGGAAATGCAATTGCCTAAATACCTCGTTTAGAAAAAAAAAAAAAAGAGAAAGAAGGTAAATATGATTTACTAGTCCTGGAAACTTGTTTAGTGGAAAATGACCATAATGACTGGATACTTGATTTGGGAGCTACTAATCACGTTTGTTCTTCTTTACAGTGAATTAGTTTCTTCCAGCAACTCGAGAAGGGTGAAATAACGCTCAAGGCTGAATCAGGAGATGCTATTTCAACTTGTGTAGTGGAAGTTGCTAAGTTATTTTTTAAAAAATAGATTTTTGGTTTCAGAAAACTTATATATAGTTCCCAAAATGATGAGGAACCTTGTATCTATTTCCTATTTAATTGAACAATTTTATTCTGTCTTTTTTCCATTCATGAAGCGTTCATTATGAAAAATGGTGTCAAGATTTGTTCAGCTAAACTATAAGATAACTTATATGTGTTAAGACCAATTGAATCAAAAGCATTTTTAAATCACGAAATGTTTAAAACGAGTGAATACTCAAACTGAAAGACAAAGAATTTCTCCAAATAGCAATAATACCTATCTTTGGCATTTGAGAATATGTTACATAAATTTTAATAGGATTGGAAGACAAGTAAAGAGTGGACTTCTAAGCGAGTTATAAGATGATTCATTACCTCTATGTGAATTTTGTCTTGAAGGAAAAATGACTAAAGATCCTTTTAATGGAAAAGGTTATAGAGCCAAAAAGAGCCCTTAGAGCTTATACATTCAGATCTTTGTGGTCCGATGAATGTAAAAGCTCGTGGAGGGTACGAATACTTTATCTCTTTCATAGATGGTTATTCGAGGTATGGTTACTTATACCTAATGGGACATAAGTCTGAAGCCTTTGAAAAGTTCAAAGAGAACAAGGCTGAAGTTGAAAACCTGTTAGGTAAAACGATTAAAACACTTCGATCTGATCGGGATGGAGAGTATGTGGATTTATAATTCCAAAACTATATGATAGATAATGGAATTCAATCCTAACTATCAGCACCTGGTATACCTCAACAGAATGGTGTATCAGAAAGGAGAAATAAAACCTTGTTAGACATGTTTCGTTATATGATGAGCTATGCTCAATTGCCTAGCTCATTTTGGGGATATGAAGTAAAGACTACAGTTCACATCTTGAAAAATGTTTCCTCAAAAAGTGTTTTTGAAACATCTTTTGAGTTATGGAGGGGGTGTAAGCCTAGTATACGTTACTTAAGAATATGAGATTGTCCTGCACACGTGCTAGTGATAAATCCTAAGAAGTTGAAACCTCGTTCAAGGTTATGTCGATTTGTTGGTTACCCTAAAGAAACGAGAAGTGATCAATTCTATGATCCTCAAGAAAACAAGGTATTTGTATCGATAAACGCGTGGAGGAAGACCACATAAGAGATCATAAACTACAAAGAAAATTAGTATTAAATTAAGCTACTAAAGAATCAACAAGGGTTGTTGATGTAGTTGGTCCTTCGTCAAGAGTTAATGAAGAAGCCAATACTTCAAGTCAGTCTTGTCCTTCTCAATCATTAAGAGTGCGTTGACACAATTGGAGGATTGTATCACAACCTGACCGTTACTTGGGTTTAAATGAAACTCAGGTTGTCATACTAGATGATGGCATTAAGGATCCATTGTCCTATAAACAAACAATAAATGACGTAGACAAGGACCAATGGATCAAAACCATGGACCTTGAAATGGAGTTTATGTACTCCAGTTCAGTATGGGAGCTTGTAGGTCTACCTAAAGGGGTTAAACCTATAGGGTGTAAATGGATCTATAAAAGAAAGAGAGATGCTACTGGGAAGGTATAGACCTTCAACGATAAACTTGTAGCAAAGGGTTATACCTAGAGGGAAGGGGGTCTACTATGTGGAAATTTTTTCCTCTGTGTCTATGCTTAAGTATATAAGAATTCTCTTCTCTATAGCCACATATTATGACTATAAGATATGGCAAATGGATGTCAAGACTGCTTTTATGTATGACAATCTTGAAGATAATATCTTTATGTCTCAACCCAAGGGATTCGTAGCCCAAGGTCAGGAGCAAAAAGTTTGCAAGCTGAATCGATCTATTAATGGGTTGAAGCAGGCATCAAGATCTTGGAACATTAGATTTGATATTGCGATTAAATCTTTTAGTTTTGATCAAAATGTAGATGAATCTTGTGACTACAAGAAAATCATCAACAATAAAGTAGCTTTCTTTATGCTTTATGTGGACGATATCCTACTCATTGGGAATGGTGTAAGGTACCTCACTGATATTAAAAATTGACTGGAAGCTCAATTCCAAATTAAAGGTTTGGGAGAGGCGCATTATGTACTTAGGATCTAAATTATTAGAGATCACAAGAACGAAACGTTGGCTTTGTCTCAAACAACTTATATCGACAAAATGTTGACTCGATATTCAATGTAGAACTCTAAGAATAATTTATTACCTTTCAGGAACGGGGTTCAATTTTCAAAGGAATAGTGTCCTAAGATACCTCGAGAAGTTAAGAATATGAGAAGTTAAGGATTTATTACCTTTCAGGCACGGACTAGGATATGAGGGTCACCTAGTGGGTAGCTTAATGTACGTTATGCTTTGCACTAGGCTAGACATTTGTTATGCAATGGGAATAGTCAGTAGGTACCAGTTCAATCCAGTATTAGACCACTGGACAACGGTTAAGAATATCCTGAAGTATCTTAGGAGAACAAGGGACTATCCTTAAAAGTGGGCACAAGTGGATTCCATCTTGCACCCTATGCCCCCAACTATCTACCCGATCTTACCCCTAAATGGGAGGCTTATTGAGTCGGTGCTATTAAGCCAACCCTCACCCATGCAAATCTAAGGATAATCTTGAATAAATAGGAGTTCATAGTTAGCTCAAGATTAAGGTCAAGTTACCTAGGTCATCGCTGTGAAATAGTCAGTCTTAAACAGTAAACAATGTTATAAAATAAGAGTGACTAATTTCTTAGTTCGATCTTACACAAACTCTTTGCATAGGACGCCCCTACTCGCATGTCTCCACATGAACGAATCAGGATCACTTCGTTTATAGCACTTTATAACAGTTGTAACATCTACAAAGTAGGCCCATTCGATAATGTTCCCAGAATAAGGTACCCAGCCTTATCCGTTTACTATAGACCATTATGGCTACTTACTTGAACTTGATTCACTCTTATGTCTCCACATAAAGTTCAAATACTCATGTAATAGCCATGGATCTTAGTTTATTGGATTTTGGTTATTTCTAAAACAAAATGAGCAATTTAAACATTCAATAACAACTTTATTGAATCAAATTTCAATAACATCTATATTGGTTAATAGAATAAGTTTATTGGTTACAAGCTACGAGTTTTAGGACATAAAACCCAACAAACTCTCACTTAGACTAAAACTCTAGTGGTTACACACATTTATACGCAGAATGTTAAGTTTTTGAGTTTTCAGAGAGAAATACAATAACTAGGACATCACATACCCATAGTTTGTCTTTACTAGGTATCATATACCTATGGGTTTTTCTCCCACTTACCCTAGATTATATAACTCGTAGTCCTAGATTCATTAGGTGACCCTCATACACTTTAGCCGAGAGGACCCTTGTAAACATATCAGTATACTAACTTCTAATTAATTAACAAATAGGGGATGCATTTTATACCTTCAACTTCTTAAGTCTAGATGCCATCACCAAGTATTGGTGACTTGAGTTTCTACTAAACTCATGTTATGGTTAGGTTGTCACACAACCCTCCCACTACATCAAGACACTCTTAACTCCTTGAGAAATATGAATCTAACTAGTCTTAACAACTTCTGTTTCAGGGTCAGGTTAATCAATAACCTTGTTGATTTTCTATAACCACTATGGAAACTTGATACAATAATTTATGATCTCTCATGTATACTTCTTTAAATAAAGTAACATTTGTCGATACAAATATTTGATTTTCTTATGGGTAGAAGAAGTATACTGTTTTGGGGTAGCCTATGGATAGGCATACTGTTTTGAACGATGTTCCATTTCCTTAGGGTTTGGCATCAACATATGTGTCGATCTTTCCCAAATTTTGAAATATGTAAACATCCTTTACTCTTCATAAACAGCTTTTATGACCTCTCCACATCTCATATGGAGTTTCATAAAACCTTTTAATGGCATGATGTTCAAAAAGTATATAATAGCCACTACTATATACTCCCAAAATAATTTAGGCAACTGAGCATAGCTCATCTTTCAACCAAACCATGTCTAACAGGGTTCTATTTTTCTTTCCAATACACCGTTCTGCTGAGGCGTCAGGTGTAGAGAGTTGTGATTAGATTCCATGTTCTATCAAATAGTTTTGAAAATCTCAGATTTGATGTACTCTCCACCTTGATCTGATCAAAATATCTTAATTGTTTTACCTAAGTAATTTGCATATACCTTGAATTTTTCAAATGTTTTAGACTCGTGATAAATTTAGGTAAATATAATTGTACTTTGAATAATCATCAATAAAACCAATGAAATATTCATACCCTCCTCGTGCCTTGATATTCATCGGACCATATAGGTCTGAATGTACAAACTCTTGGGTTCTTTGGCTGTAAGATCTTTTCTTATAAAAGATCTTTTGGTCATTTCATCTTCAAGACAAGACTCACATAATATTAAAAGGTTATCTTCTAACTGATTTAGATGACCACTTTTAACCATTCTTAATCTTTTTAAGGTTTATGTGACCAAATCTTTAATTGTCAAAGATAAGTTCTTGAAGAAACCTTTTCTTTTTGTTTTTTAGTCGTTTCAAATATCTGAATATTTGAAATGGCCTATGTTTTGGTCGGTTTTAATATAGAAGTTGTTTTATAATAGAACAAATAAAAAAACACTTTTTGTTAATGAACACTTCATTTATGTCAAAAGATACTTTTATACAAATGATCTTACAAAAGATAGATACAAAACTTTTCATTACAGTAACAAGAAATACATTATCTAATATAATGGATCTATCTTTTGAAAGTAACTTCAGGAACTCCCACTAATTTTTCTGAGATGGCCTCCCTTGTTCACAACCTTGAGAGTTATCTATTAATCTACAAGCATCCTTCAGAAACTAATTTCTTTGTTTTGCTTTTTTCGCTTTCTTTTCCGCGAGGTACTTCAAGTAGTTTCTCTTCCAGTGCCCGTCTCTGTTGTAGTAGAAACACTTTCCTTTGTCTGCAACTTTAACCTTGCTTTTACGGTCAGTAGAAGCCTTCCTCTTCCCCTATACTCTTTTTCATCTGAACACTTTTGTTCTTAGAAGAAGAAGAATCAGACTTTATCTTAGAGGACAATCCTTTTTTATCTGCAGTGGCATCATTTACCTCTGTTTCCTATCCCTTAGTTTTCAAAAAGGACTGATAAGTCTACAACTCATTGAGAAGAGTGGTCAAGTTAAATTCTATGTTGTTCATCATCGCATTTGTGTGGAACTGTAAGAAGCTTTTTGAAAGAGATTCTAGAATAAAACTGACCTGACTTTCTCGTCTGTGACAGCTCTGTTTACTTCTGCTATATTGAAATGGACCATCATGTCCATGACATATTCTTTAATAGAGGTTCCTTCTTTTATACGACAGTTATAAACGTAGTTGATGGCATCATATCTAAAGGAGAAGGACGACTGTCCAAACATCCCCTGCAGAGATTCCATAATCTTTTTTGTGGTATGCATGTGATCGTGTTTCTTCGCCAAAACATTAGATATGCTAGCAAGAATATAGGTTCAGGTTTTTTCATTTGCCCTTGTCCACTTATCATATGCTTCCCTAACAGTTCAGTTTTCTTTTGAGCCGAGATTAGGAGGACATTCCTTAGTTAAAATGAACCTTAGATCATCTATTACCAGTATTGTATTCATGTTTGATTTCCATGTAGTGTAATTGTCCCCATTAAGTTTCACAGAAGTTAGTAATTGTATTAGTGAGCTAGTCATCTCTAAAAGTATAAAAAAATTCTATTAGTGAATTGCTTTTAAATACAATTATGTTTTAGCACAGTAATAATGTACCCAAATTTCATTATTTTATTTGCAACGATACTTTAGTGAGTCAGAATAGATGCTATCGAGGGGCAGTCAAATACTCCTTCACTGAACAAGACATGCTTGACCAAATACTAATTCCAGAATAACTCATATTCCTATAGTCATTTAGTACCGTTTTCAGTCAAGAACTTACTAACACTTAGTAATTCTCGTAAGTGTAACTCTCCATATTCAGACCTCAGAGGTTGGTCCCAATGATGCTACCGAATTGGAGAGTCAAGGTTGGGAATTGACCTAAGAAATCCTATCCATTTCTGGAGTTTGAGTTTTTCTGAATCCCTATGTTACAACCCTCCGAGGGGATAGCCGCCATAAAACGAGTAGCGTAGGTCGCATAAAGTCGACAAACAGGTGCAATATAGGAATCTTACGGTCCAAACTAATGGAAGAGATCGCAGGACATGTTGACACACATCCTTCACCCACTTACTATGAACTACTTCCCATACATCTTGTTATTGACCAATACAAACACTTCTTGAATGGAGGTCACTTCCAGGGTGACACGAAGTCGAGCATGAATCTCACGGTGTGAAATCTTAAGGACGTGAGAGCTAAGAATTATTAATCTCCCACTAAAGTGTTCTAATTTTTTTAGGTAAATATTTACTTAGGTATATTCTGACTAATAAACAACCTAAGTCTAGGTAATTATTCAAGTACAACGTTTATATTTGAATTGCAACCTACGATGTCTAGGTGATAAACCAGTTTTATAACCTCACATTGCTCACGCATGCTCATAAAATCGGGTTAACAACACTCAATTATTTGGTTATAATCCTAAGGTAGGAGGTGTTCTATAAACCGTTAACTTAAATACCTCCAACCTTAGACAGAATTGTAGCCCGGTTGAGTTTGTAACCAAATTTTACAAGATAACGACCTATTTTAACTATTAAAATAAGTTTTTATTTGTTAACCCTAGGTGAGCATGAATCTTATATTTGTTATGGATTTTAAATGTCTAATCTGATTTTTATAACAATTATAAGACAATAGACATGTTGATCATCCATAACATTCATCAAGCATTTCGGGATTTAATATAACACTTTATATTAAGTACTTGAAACCCTAAACATGCATACGATATATTATAACTCTTTATAACATACTTTCAATGCATGTTTCATACTTCTTATGGTGGGATTTTAAATCTACATGGCATACTATATGCACATACAAGATTTATTTAATTATAACATACATTCACGATGCTTGAATAATTAAACACATACCAATATGGACTAGTTTCGGCATTCTAAGCAAGCAAAAGTCCTAAATTATTACAATAATAATTAAAAACTCCTTAAAAGTGCTTCTGGTCTTCATAAATCGACCTAAACCAAACCCGAATCGCCTGAACCGGATCTCCAAGGCTCCAAAACAGGTTGAATCAGCCAAAATGGGGTTGAACCGGACCTCCTTGACCTGAACCGGCTAAATCGGTTCATTTAAACCTTAGTTGGGTCGCACGTGTTCTTTTTGGGCTGGGATGAGCATCATTCAATGTTTCATCCCAGTGTTGCAACACCTCAGGCTCTTGAAGAACAGCGTTGCAATGCTCTATTGGCAGCATTGCAACGCTGTCTGGCAGTAGCTTCACAGCTGGTTTTCTTCAGCTGACCTTTCTTGCTTCTTTCTTCAATTATAGCTTAATTACGACTTTATTGATTCTAATAAATTTATAAACTCTTAATCACACAATAAGGCCTATAAACAAAGAGTGGCTCAAACAATAATTAACACTTAATTGAAGAGAATTTAAATGTCAAAACTGAAATTATCCATATCAGCAACCATTTTCATACAACCTATGAAAATCACCCACCAAGCTAAAACTACCATAAATTGAGTGCTTAAATCATGCTATGATACCAATTGTTAGAGTTAGCATGCAATTAGCGGAAGCAAATAGAATAATTAAGCACTTTAATTCATCAATTTTAGAAACTAAGAAAGCATGTTCATAAGGAAAAATTAGGGTTTGAAGATATACCCTTGAAGACTTTCTTTAATCCACGAATTCAGCTTCAATCTTGACTCCAAAAGCTTGTAGACCACCACTTGATCTTCCCTACTATTCTTTTAGATTTTAGATTGAATTGTGAGATTCAAAATGAGATGAAATTTGAGGGAATATTGAAAACCAATGGACTGGTTTTCAGCTGAAGTTGAAGAAACCTTTTTCAACAAAAACTCTGTCCAAAACCCCACTAAAATTGGAATTTTCTACTCATTTGACTAAGTTATTTGACTAAGCTTTTATTCACTAGCTTCATACAATCCAAATTCACATTAAGATGATAGCTTCTTCTTGGAGATTTTAGTGGATCTGGGTGGAATGGTGAGTTTGAAAGTGGGAAAACCCCACTAAAATTGGAATTTTCCAATTTTAATTTGAATTTCAAAATTTTATTTAAAAATTCAATTTCCTTTAATCTTAATTTTCAAAAAATAAAATTGAAAAAATATATTTTCACAAAATTCAAATTTTTAATTTTAAATAAAAGTAATTCAAATAATTAATTTTAAATAAAATTTATTTAATTAATTAAAATAATTTAATATCCAATATTAAATTAATAAAACACCAATTCCACTATCATAAATCTCTATTCATGTAATTGATATTTAAATCAAATTTAAATACTATCAAATTCTCCAATTTCGTTTAATTCGTCAATTAATTGTGTAATTATATCATATATAATTACTAAATTTCACTAAAGTCCAGTAGTTGCACTCTCCTCACTATAGATATATTGTGTCCACTCGATATAACCATAATAAGTAAGTCAACCCTTCACAGGTCGTTCGTAATAATGATTGGGTCAAAAGTTGCTTTACCTCCGAGATTACATCTTGTTTCTTAAGTCCCAAATTACATCTTGTTTCTTAAGTCTCACTGATCCTCTAATGAACAATTGTTTTGTGATCCAATCACTAAATCGAGTCTCTTTCGGGCCAACGGGAGGGTGAGGCCCCTTGTTCAAGACCTAGAATCAGCACTTAAGGGAACACCTCTTTGTTGGGGTTGATGTCCTAAATCTCGTAGGGTTCTGTAGTTTGTAAACACGTATATGAATAAATATTTGTGATGTAATAATATTCTTCACTATTGTCTATAAAATATGAGATATTTTAGTTATATTAACCACAAACCAATAAACTAAAATCTCTGATTATCGTTGTAACTTAAGCATATATGTGGAGTCATACAAGTGGATCATGCCTTAAGTGATAATCTAAATGGTCTGTAGTATATGGATAAATGAGGGAAATCTTATCCTAGTGACACTACGGATATGACTCGCTTTATAGATATTACAAGTGTTGTAAAGTGCTACAAATGGTCTGATCCTGATCATTCATGTGAAGACATGCAAGCGGGGGTATCCTATACAAAGGAATTTGTATAAGACCAAACTACGAAATGTTTAGTCTCGCTATATAACGTCATTCATGACAGAGACTTTCATTTCACTAGGATGGTCATAGGTAACATGACCTTAATCCTGAGTGAGTTAGAAACTCCTGCCTATGAGGGCGAACCTTTGATTTTCATGGGTGCGAGTAGCCAGATCGCCGACTCAAACCTACCACTTTGGGGATTCGTCTGATTGGGGAGTTGGGAACTCAGCTACACAAGACAAAATTCACTTCTTCCCTAAAGCAGGGGTAAGTAGATAGATTGCTCCCTTAAGGGCTGATTCCCGGGCTTGAACTGTTGGGTTTTATGTCCTAAAACTCGTAGTTTGTAAACAATGGTACTTATTCTGAAAAATTCAATGAGGTGTTATTGAATAGATGTTTTGCTTGATAGAAATCCAATAAATCTAAAAGTCCCTTGACTATTGGATGAGTACTTGAACTTTATGTGGAGACATAAAGGTGGATCAGGTTCAAGTGAATAGTCAAAATGATCTATAGTATATGAATAAGGTAGGATACCTTATTCTGGTAACACTATTGGATGCGGCCTGCTCTGTAGTTGTTACAAAGAGTTGTAAAGTGCTATAAACGAAGTGATCCTGTGGGGGTGTCCTTGTGCAAAAGGGTTTGTACAAGATCGAACCATAAAATTAGTCACTCTTACTTTATAACATTTTTTACCGTTTAAAACTGACTATTTCAAAGCGATGATCTAGTAACTTGACCTTAATCCTGAGTTAACTATAAACTCCTGTTTATTTAGAATTATCCTTAGATTTGCATAGGTGAGAGTTGACTCAATAGCGCCGGCTCAATAACCTCCCATTTCAGGGGTAAGACTAGATAGATAGCTGGGGACATAGGATGCAAGACGAAATTCACTCCTACCCACTTTTAAGGATAGTAGAGAGGTTGTTCTCTTAAGTGCTGATTCTAGGTCTTGAACAAGGGGTCCCGCCCTCTCACGGGCCCGAAAGGGACTCGATTTTGTTGATTGGATCACAAAAAAATTGTTCATTAAGGGATCAGTGGGGACTTAAGGAACAAGAGGAAATTTCGGTGGTAAAACAGAGATTCGACCTAGTTGTTATTACGAACAACCTGTGAAGGGTTAACTTACTAATCATGGTTATATCAAGTGGACATAATATATCTACAGAGAGAGGAGTTCAACTATGGGCTTTAGTAGAGTGACCCATTAGTTAACGAATTGGGGTTAGATCAGTCTAATAAGTTTAGCCGATTAATCTCAGATCGTTGGAGCCCATGATCTGTAGGTCCACGAGGTCCCCCTACTAGCTGGAAAATGGATTAGCTCTAGAGTAGCGTGATAAGTTAATTTGAAACGTTCAAATTAGAATCAAATAGAATTGGAGAAGATATATTTAAATATGATTAAATATATGAAGATGGATTTGTGTAAAATTAATTTAATATTAAATATTAAATTAATTAGAATTATTTAAATTGTTTAATAATTATTTATCGATTTTATTAGAAAAATAATTTATGAAACTAATTTGTAAAATTAATAAATTTTGATTTTTAAATCAAATGTGATTTTAAAATCAAAATTTGGATTTTGGAAATAGAAAACACAAAATGGAAAATTTATTTTTCCAACTCCATCTCCAAGTAGCTCACTAACAACCCATTGTCTTCAAGCCTCATTTATTCAGATGCATCTCATGCAGCAAATCTCTTTGCATGATGGTCTACAATATATTGAAGAGATTGAAGTGATTTTGGAGCAATGCAACCGATAGAATTTTAGCTAAAAATTCGAGTAAAAGAAGGTGTTCTTCATTGGGTTGCTGTTGTGAGCATTCTCCAAGTTCCCTTTTATTCCAGCTTATTTTGAGTCCCACAACTCAATCTAGAGCACCAAGAGAATAGTAGGAAAGATCTTGTGGCGGTCTGCACAAATATTTGGAGGAATTTGCAACTGGAAATCGAGATTTTAAAGGTTCTTCAAAGCTATGCCTTGAAACCCACTAAATTCTACTATAGCATGCTTTCGTTTCTGCCAAAATCAATCAATTAGAGTGCTTATTGATCCTCGTCGCTTCCGCTGCGTGCTGGTACCATCCAATATGAACAATGTCGCGTCACACCTTCTCATGGCCCGAGAAGTGTTCACTCATAGTAGGACTATGATGTATTGTTCATTAGAGGATTTTGTGGTACTTAAGAAGTTAGATGTAACTACAGGGACAAAACGGAAAATTGGCCCAGTTGTACTTACAAACGATTTGTGAAGGGTCATCGTAGTGTTGATTGATTGTATCCAATAGACACAAAAATATATCTGTAGTGCGAATAGTGTAATTGTCAGTCTTTAGTGGAATGCCCGACAGTTAACGGATGGTGGATATCGTGATTAAAGAGTTTAGTCAGTTATTCACGTACCGTTGGAGTTTCAAGCTACAGGTCCATAAGGCCCCTTGGTAGCTCAATGGATTCAAATTGAGAATCAGTTTTTGGGTTAGTTTGAAGTGTTCAAATTAACAAGAGGGAATTTGATTATAGATGATATAATTAAATTTATTCAATTATATGTAATATAATTGATTTAATATATTAGATACATTAATTGGAGGAATTAATATGAATATGATTTATATTAAATAAAGGAGAAAAGAACTATAGTTTAAATATTACATATCGTGTGATATTAAAACTATATATTATAAATATAATATGATAAATTAGTTATTATATTTATTTATAATAAAAACAATTATGAGATAATTTTTTTGTTGGTTATTCTCTCCTTTAACTATTGCAAGTGGGAAGTTACTATCAGTTTTGATAATTGATGGATAAAAGTGAAAAAGATTTTCATTTTTTAACAATCACATACCATTCGATCGAGAGAAAAGAAAAGTTATACGATAGCCCTTTGAGAGAGTGAACGACGAGCAAGTTTACTAGATGACAGTTTCTCGTTTATTAAACGATCGAGTATCCAGTCTATATGATAGACTTAAGCCTTTCTCCCATTTACTCAATCGTTTCACTTGATCGTATACTTCCTCCTTTCCTCTACCATTTACATAGAGCTCACACCTTCTAGATTCTCACACCGAGAATACCAAGGCAACCAAATGGTAGTGTCAAGTGTTGCTGTTCGAGGGACGAGGATCAAGTCTTACTCGATTGGGTTCGAGGATCTGACAGTTCATGAAATTACACTGGTTTTTCATTGCGCTCGTGCTCGTGATCGAGTTTGCTAGGATGCGTGACTGTTGTAGATCGAGGAAATACACAAAGAAAAGTTCTTCAAAGGTATGTCACTCGATTCTAGTTGGTTTTAAGAATAATACATGTTGTAATTTACTCTATGATGCATAACTGTTCTTGTATGCTTGTAAATGCTTTATTCTTGCACAACGAGCTTAGAACGATCTTGGTTCTGCTCAATGGTTCTCTTGAATGAGAGTTCATTCACTCTTTACTATCCCTAGAACCAAGTAGGAGTGAATTTCGTTTTGCACCCTATGTCATTAGCTATCTACCCGATCTGATCCCTGAAATGGGATGCTTATTGAGCCGGAACTAACCCTCATCCATGAAAATCTAAGGATAATCCCGAATATACAGAGTTCATAGTTAGCTCAGAATTAAGGTCAAGTTACCTAGGTCATCGCTTTGAAATAGTCGACATTAAACAATAACAGCATTCTAAAGTAAGAGTGATTAATTTCTTGGTCCGATCTTATACAAACTCTTTGCATAGGACGCCTCTACTCGTATGTCTCCACGTGAACGACTCAGGATCACTTCGTTTGTAGCACTTTACAACAATTGTAACATCTACAAAGCGTGTCGCATCCGATAGTGTCCTCAGAATAAGGTACCCAGCCTTATCCGTATATTATAGACCATTTTGGATATTTTTTTTAACTTGATTCACTTTTATGTCTCCACATAAAGTTCAAATACTCATGTAATAGCCACGGATCTTAGTTTATTGGATTTAGGTTATTTCTAAAATGAATTAAGCAATTAAAAAATTCAATGACAACTTTATTGAATCGAATTTCAATAACATCTATATTGATTAACAAAATAAGTTTATTGTTTACAAACAACGAGTTTTAGGACATAAAACCCAATAGTTTCAATTAAAATAATCTCCCACTGAAGTGTTCTATTTTATAAAAGATTGGGTATTGACTAAGATATGCATTATTCAACTAATCAATTATTGTTGAAACATACAATTTATTTATATTAGTTATATAAGCATTACCTATTTTAAACAACCAATCAATTTAGCGAAATAATTTAATGCTTCCTACATGACATCTATTTTGCAATGATGTTTTAGTGGAGCAAGGTAAAAGTTACCATAGGGTGATCAATTACCTTTTCACTAAATTGAGACTATCTCAACCAATAAATACACTAGAACAACTTTTGTTCTTATAATTATTAGTCACCATTGTTTGGTCCATAAATTGTTAACTTACTTAACATTTTCTTGTAAGTATAACCCCTCATTTTAGGTTCTAGAGTTTCGCCTCAATGAGCCAACCGTAGGGAAAAATAAATTGGGGTAAAAACTAAAGAAATCCTATCTATTTTGGAGTTTGAGTAAAAATTCATGCAAATGTCATTCATAGGGGGACACAAGCAAAGATGTCTCAAGGCTGAGCATGAAAGTTTACTTAACCATGATTAGTAAGTCGATCTTTCACAGGTTATTCGTCTTTACATTCGGATCAAAATTACCGTTTGACCCCTGTAATACATCTTACTCCTTAAGTTTCCATTGATCCATTAATGAACAATTATTTTGTGGTTCTACCACTAAACCGAGTCTCTCTCAGTCATAGAGAGGGTGGGGCCACTGATTCTGATTTTCAGACCGATGCACTATAACTTAAGGGAGCAAGTTTAATCGGTCCATTTATGAATTGAAACAGGCATCTCGATCTTGGAATATAAGATTTGATACTACTATCAAATCTTATGGCTTTGATCAGAATGTTGATGAGCCTTGAATTTACAAGAAAATCATCAACAGTTCAGTAGCTTTTCTTGTGTTGTATATGGATGATATCCTATTCATCGGGAATGATGTAGGATTACTGACAGATGTAAAGAAATGGCTAGTCGCCTAGTTCCAAATGAAAGATTTTGGTAAGATGGAGTTTGTTCTAGGGATCCAGATCATTAGGGATCGTAAGTAGTCCTGTCTCAGGCATTCTATATTGACAAGATACTTGTCAGTGAAGGAAATCAAACACGAGGATTTCATGAGCAGCGGAAGGGAACATTCCAAATTTCATTCGAATTGAACACAAACCAATTACAGTCTAAACGGAAACTAACAGGTCATGTACAAACAGAAATTACAGCATGTTAAACGATGATACAAGGGATAGAGGATGCATACCTTTGAAGAACCATTCTTCACGAATCCCTCGAACAATCTACAAGCGTCCAAGAACAAAAAACTTGAATACAACGACCGGTATAGCCAACGAACACAAACACAACAAACATAGCCTCCACAAAACCAATCGAGTCTAACTCGATCCATGAACTAAGTGAGAACACCACCACAATGGTTACCTTGGTATTCTCAGTGTGAGAATCCAAGAGTTGTGGGCTCTGTTTGATCTTGGCTTGAGGAAGAAACTGGAGGACTATGATCGAGTAGACGATCGAGCAAGTGGGAGATATGACACTGTCTATCGCATAGACGATGTGCTCGATCTTTAAGTAAACGACAGCCTATCGTATAGACTTAGCCACTCGATCGTGTAGAATTGATCAGCTGAATGACTATCGTATAGTCAACTCTAAGCCATCGCGTAGCTAATCATGTAGTCTCTCAATGTTATCGCTTAGTGAAACTCTTTCACTTGATAGCTTATCCGCGAAAACTTTTCGAATGAGGCAACCACTAATTTTAGGAAAATAATTTTCCTTTTATCTCATAGTTATCATAAAACCACCAATAACATCTCACTCAAATGGTTATTAGGGGAAAAGAAATTAATTATCATATAATTAATATATTATAAATAAATATGATAACCAACTTACCATATTATATTTATAACTTATAGTTTTAATATTTTATCTCATGAAACATATAAACCATAGTTCTTTTTCTATTTTATGGTACTTAATGTAAATCATATTTACATTAATTCCTCCACTTGATGTACCTCATACATCACACCAATTATATCATATAATTAAATTTCCTCTTGTTGATTTGAACACTTCAAATCAACCCAAAAATCTAGTTCTCAACTTGAATCCATTGAGCTACCAAGAGGATTTTATGGACCTGTAGCTTGAAGCTCCAACGGTACATGAATAACTGACTAAACTCTTTAGTCACGAGATCCACCATCTGTTAACGTCGAGCACTCCACTAAAGACCGACAGTTGCACTCTTCTCACTACAGATATATTTATGTGTCCATATTAACCAATCAATAGTGCGATAACCCTTCACATATCACTCGTAATTACAGTTGGGCCAATTTACCGTTTTGCCCCTATAGTTACATCTAACTCCTTAAGTACCACTGATTCCTTTAGTGAACAATAAGCTACTATGATTGGGTACTCGGCTTCGAGATTTGACCGCTACTTGGGGAGAGAAAACATTTAAAAGAATGAGCTTAAAATGCCTAGTGAGTGACTACTTTAGGAAATATACTTCCAAACAAGAATAACATAAACACACTTTTCATAAAAAATTTATAATTCCATTAACAGGGTTAAAGATCAAAGCTGAAAAAGTGAAAACATGGCACATAAAAATCCTGAAATAAAACTCATCATCATTTCCTGCAAAGCACCTCTACTCCTCTACCTAAGCATGTGGGAAAGCCTTTTTGCTCAATCCCTAATAATCTTAGTTGAGAGAGAGCTCTTTTGCTTGATCTCATCAACGTCGATAGCATAGATCTTACATGCACATAGAACTGAATAGGATCCTGCCTACCTTACCATACCTTCAATAGCAAGGATCTCCATGTAACTGAGTACCTTACCATACCTTCGGTACCAATGTCCAGAAGTAAGTTTTTCATACAAAGCATAAAACATTTTAACTTTACATGAATCTTTATTATAAAACAACATACTCAACATGCTATAGGAAATCCTTGAAGAGCTTATTCTCATGTTAAAACATGGCATAAAGCTTAACTGGAATGCATGAAAATTATATGTAAAATATGTCGTTAAGCTATAGATCATGCGTTCAACATCAATTTTCAATACTTAAATCATGCATTAAGAAAATCAAGTTAGACTAATTATGCATTGTAAGTTCGTTAGTAAAACCCTTAGTAAACATTTGAAAGCTAGTCACCCATTGTCTTTGAGTTGCTTCCTCAAAGGGTTGTAAGCCTCCTTTATATGCGTTTGCCTTATAAAAATAATAAGAGTCTTTGGTTAATTCCTTTAGCTCCCTCTTGAGCTTAACTTCACTATTCAACTTTAATATATACTAAGTCCAAATCTAGTTCAATGCATCATCTCATTCCTTGTTATTCGATGCATCATCAGCACATAGGTACTCAACGCATTACCATTCTTAACCAAATTTTACCTTGCGATTAGTTAGGTGGGTAGCCATCGATAGTTGCAGTATGTAGTATTTTTGGGGATCGATAGTTGCAGTATGTAGTATTTTTGGGGTTAATAAGTAATTATATAGCAACAATTTTTAAAAGAATTGAAAAATGTAACAAAATCTATCAGCAGTAGACTCTATCGCTGATAATCTTCTATTAATGATATGGTCGACCATGAATTTGAATTTTGTTATATTTGCAAAATCTCTTACATCGTGCTATCTCTGCAAATACTTTACACATGATTGCTATATTTTTAACTATCTGGTAAAAAATGGCACATCAACTTATGCTGAGTACATTTAAGAAAATTTCAATTAAAATGAAATCAAATGTAAAATTCAAAGAATAAATTGTTAAGTTTAAATACGCAAGACCCAAATGTTGTTGGAACCAAATGTCAATTGTTGTGTGTGTCGTGGAAATCCCACTGCCTTGAAAGTAAAATTTGGTGCGACCTTGGAGCTAAATCACAATTTTTGGTTGTTTCCTAAGGCTTACACAACATCCAACCTCAAACGTCCACTCACTGAAGAAAGGGGGAATCAACATAATTTTTATCAGAAAACAGTATGTAGAAAGAAGGGTAACAGATGAAAAAACAATGTTTCAAACCTGGAAAATTCTTTTCTATATATAAAAATAGAAGAAGAAAAGGAAGAACAACGGGCAAAAAATCTAGGTCAAATAATAATTTTGGATCCAAAAAATAACGGATTTGAATTTAATAAAGAAAATGTTTTTTAAATGATTAAATTTTCAAATGGAATGGTAATAAAAAAAAAGTTAGTTCTTTTTTTGCACGAGCACGATTACCTAAACCCACAAATCCAACCAGACAACAACAACAATGCATGTGTATGAGCAATGACAGATCCAGAAATTTTGTTGACGGAGGCTTTGTATAATTTAGTAAAAATAAATGTAATGAGTGGGACCTGAACCTAGGTTTAAAAGGGTCTGTAATAGTGGTAAGTTGAGGGGAGGCTCGACCCCCTGGGTCCATACTAAATTTGCCCCTACATGTGGGAAAAGATCTTATTTCCGTCATAACCATAATTTGGAAACTTCCTTGCATGCTTTTATATTTATACTTGTTGGATTTTGTGTCCTAAATCTCATATACCTTGTAGATTGTAAAAACAAATTATATATTTAATAAAATAAGAGGTATTTTATTTGACATTCAAATTGCATTAATTCAATCTATTAAACTAAGATCCAATGTTATATGATGTCACTTGAACAGTATATGGTAGACATACAAGTGATTCGTATTCAAGCTATAACCTAAAAGGTCTGTAGTAAATAGATAAGATTAGGTGTCTTATCCTAGTAACACTGTGGATACGACCCACTTTGTAATTGTTACATGAGTTGTAAATGTTACAGACAATATAATTGTTACATGAGTTGTAAATGTCACAAACAATATAAACCATATTGTTCATGTGGAGACATGTGAGTGGAGGTATCATGTATAAAGAGTTTATACAATACCAGACTGCTAAATGATTGGTTTCTCTTTATAACACCGTTACTTGAAGAAACCAACATTCCATTAGGATGACCACAGGTAACTTGACATTAATCCTGAGTGAGTTATGAACTCATGTCTATAAGGACAATCCTTTGATCTGTATGGGTGAGAAAGTCTACCATTTTGAGGATTTGTCTGAGTAAAAAGCTGGGAATATACTTACACAAAAAGGAATTCACTCCTTCCCGATCATAGGAAAAGTAGATAAATTGCTCCCTTAATAGCTGATTCCGAGTCTTGAATAATGAGGCCTCAACCTCTCACTGGCCCAAGAGGTGTTAGTTTATAGTTGGACTATAAATTGTTTGTTCATTAAAGGAATTAGTGGTACTTAAGAAGTTAGATGTAACTACATGAGTAAAACGGTATTTTGACCTAGCTATAGTTATTAGCAATTGTGAAGGGTCGACTCTCTATTAATTGGTTATATCCATGGACACAAAAATATACCTGTAGTACGAATAGTGTAGCTATCGGTCTTTAGTGAAGTGACCAATAGTTAATGAATATTAATTAATTTAATTAAAGAGTTTAATTAATTAATCTCATATAATTGGAGCTTCTAATCTACAGGTCAATTCGGTCTCCATGTTAATTTGCTAAGGATAGTAATAAGGAATTATTTGAATTGTTCAAATTAATTAACGGAATTTTGTATTAATATGATTTATATATAGTGTATTTTGATAAATTATAGAATATGGTTAATTATAAATATGATTTATAATCCAAACTATATAAAATATATGTATTTGAATGAGATTTGAATATTAAATTCATATGAATTGGATTCATATAGAATTACAGTATTAGAGAGATGTATTTGAATAAGATTCGGATATTTGATTTGTATGAATTGGATTCACAAAGAAATGTATGCATATAAATATGTGATATTTATATGTTAATTAATTAGCCCTATATTAAAGCACTCTACCTTTCCCTCTTACAAGGTGTTAGAGCCCATACATCTAGCTCCTTGAAATCCTAAAGCATAACATACATCTAGCTCATTGAAATCCTTGAAATCCTAAAGCATAACATACATCTAGCTCATTGAAATCCTAAAGCATAACGGAAAAGCTCTTGCTGTGGTGTCTTTATTCGTTGAGAAATTCAAAGTTGTTTGTGTGCTAAGGAGAGGAAAACGTGAAGAAAAAGAAATCTTCAAGGGTGAGTTTTCTTCTTCCCTTTCTTATTCATTAGGAGCATTTTTATATTTTATAAAATCGATTTTCAAAATACAAGGCGATCACACGTTTTCACGGGAATTTGATTCCCTTCAATACCCTCTTAGCAGTGCTTAATTTTCCAATGTGGGACAACACCCCTTCCTTTTCCACTTTTTCGCTTTTGTTTTTACTATGCGCTTTGGCTGAAAGTCATTCTCAACAAATACAACGTAGTCCAAAACTCTAATCAATTGTGTATTATTTTTCTTTTTAAAAAAAGCCTTAATTTTAAATTAACAAAATTTAAAAGTTATAATACTAATGAAAATGTTAATAGATTTGACTTAGGCCACGTTTACCAATTTGTAATGAAAATTGGTGTAATCGTAATCGAATTCCATTGACAGGTCAATCGTAATGGGTTTATTTACCTAAAATTAAGAAATTTGTCAATTTTACTGTTATCATTATGGTTATCTTTACCCTGTCTCTTATACACATCTAGATGTGTATAAGAGACAGCTCCGGCCTCGATCCCGACCCCGCCCCGTTCCCCGTCCCCGCCCTGATTAGCTTTTACATATTTATTTAGCATAGTTATCTAATGTTATGTTATTATTATTATTATATAAATATTACATTTAAATTTCAAATTTGATTATTTATTGGGAAATATAATGAATATGTTTAAATGTAGATTATATATGTGAATAATTTTATTTATATTTATTTATTTCTACTAAAAAGTTAATTAGCTTTTTTAGGTCAAAATTTGAGTAATTTATCTTTAAATTCAAATTGTCATTCAAAACTAACCATAATAAACAATTTAGTGATAAAGTTAATTATTTAATTAAAATTTGCTTACATTAGTGATTTAAATTAATTGAACTTTTACAAAAAAAAAAAGTAACGGAAAAAAATTTTCAAGGGATGGGGAATGAAATGGAGAAAGGGGACAGGGATGGGGAATGGCATCCCCGGCCCCGTCCCGCCCCGCCCCGTGGACATCTCTACCTTTACCTTTGAGAGTCAAACTGTAACAATAACGGAAACAGTAAATGTGTCAAAATTCACTTTGTTTTCGTGAAACAGTAACAACAATGGTAACCATAACCATAACCATAAACAGAACAACAATGGTGATGATAACGATACAACATAATTTTCTGACACAATTCAATTGATCATCTCACGCTCGTCATTCAGATTACATTACTTGATTATAGATTTTCATCTAGAGTCCACCGTTAATATGAATGCAAAACACCGATAAACACTAAAAAGCATAAAAAAGAAAGTTTTACTTTTTAAATTACCTTTCATGTATCACGATACACCTTTAGTAAATGTAGTTTGAGTTATTTTAATTCATATTTCAAAATTTATTTTGGTCTTTTGTACTTTTTATTTTTCTTTACATTTTCTCGACTTTCGAAACGATAGCGTTGGTCCCTATTTCTTTCGAAAGTGGCATTCTATCCTTTTATTTTTTAACTATTTTCTTTTCATCGAACTTTTAACGTGACAATTCATTCATTTGTTAAAAGTATATATATTGAATATACATTTTAAAATGTTGTAATATTTTTGTATCTAAATCAAAGTTTGTAATAAGATCAAAATAATCAACCACAATCATTTTATATTCAATAAATTACAAATTTAATTCTTATTATAATTAAAATTTATTATGTATAATTTAATAGAGGGAATTTGCAATGGGTAACAAATCTAAAATGTATGATTAGTGGTATATCTACAACATATGGAAAATTGTAGATAATGACAAATTTTTCAAATTTAAATTTTCGTTTATTCTGTATTCTAATTTTTTTCCTTTCAATAAACCCACATTTTTCAGTATATCAATCAACTAATATACCTCAGTTATGTATTTTTTTTCATTGATTTGTATACTTTTTGCATTTTTTGTTTGTAGCAATATGAGTTATTACTCACTCTAATTTTTGTATTTACTACATTTTTTTGTCCCTTTTGTAATTTTTTCCTTTTTAAATGATGTTGTTTCTTCCAGTTTTAAGTATAAATATATAATAGGCCGAGGAGATTCAACCTAAAGTTTACTAACACTCAGTTTAGTATACTTATTTTGACTATTTGATCGTGTTTGGAATAATTAGAGAAAAAGTATTTTTCAATAAGCTCATATGATTTTTTTAAAACATTTAAATAATTAGTCATTTTCAATCATGTATCAATAGTATATCAAGCGTATAAAATATGTATTAATGGTGTATCAAATATATTATACGTATACTCATAGTATATCATGTATCAATAGTATATCAAATGTATCAAATATGTATTAACGGTATATCAAATATATTATACGTATATTAATAGTATATAAGTGTATATTATCAAATGGGTTAAGCTTGTTTTTGCTTTTTTTTATAAAAGTAATGAATTTGGATTATAGATCTAAATTTTTAGACTTATTTTGTTAAAACTGCAAAGAGTCCTGGGATAAAATCTTCATTATAACAAGGATTATTTATAGGATTTCATCGAACCAAAAACACTTTCTTCGAGATTTTATCATTATTTTAACTTTTTAGACAAAATTTGTAATTAAATAAAAAAAATAATAATAAAATCAAGCGGGCAGGAAAATGAACAAATTTGCATTTAAAAAAGAAAAAGAAAAAAGAAAAAATCCATTAATTATAATGAACCTATGAGAGATAGAGAGAGATTTTTCCGCGTTCACTGACCACTGACCAGAGTCACCAACAATTCACTTATATAATAAGCATTCGTGTGCACATCAATGGCGTTCTTCATCGTCTCCTTCTCTCCTTCCTTTGCTTCCTCGCACTCACGGTCTACCTGAAAGACTTTCCTCATAATGCTCAAAGAAGTGGTTGGCTTCGCGCCCACCATTTCTGAACACCCCGGCCGCCGATTCCACTCGTCTTCCCCTTCCACTTTTTCTTCGCCTTCGATTTCCATCTTCAAATACACATGGGTCTCCTTTCTGATCATCTTATCTCTCGAACTTAGCCTCGTCGACTCAGTTCATCCGTACCCCAACATCATCATGCCGTCTCAATCTGGCCTCCCTCCATCGCCCTCGTGTACAGCAATGGATCCGAAGTTGAATTACCTGCCGGTGATCGGAATCCTTAGCCATCCTGGCGATGGCGCCTCCGGTAGACTAAACAACGCGACGAATGGATCCTATATTGCTGCTTCGTATGTCAAGTTCGTCGAATCAGCCGGAGCAAGAGTTATTCCTCTTATCTTTAACGAGCCGCTTGAGGTTATTTTCGAGGTATTGAACTCGAGGCTTGTGTTCTTCCGTTTTTTTATGAACATCAGGGGACAATCGAGATTCGAGCTAAAATACTTACAAAATTTTCGCAGAAGCTCAATTTGGTCAATGGAGTGCTCTTCACTGGAGGATGGGCTAAAAAGGATTTATACTATTCCGTTGCTGAGAAGATTTTTCAGGTTATCTCGTCCTCAAAGATAAATATACTGTTTAACCAAAAGTGTTTTCCCATAAAAGCTGTTGCCTATCAAAACATTATCTGTATTTCGGATAAACATAAGTCTTCTTTTTAAGGTAGCATCATAATAGTAGCAAGTATTACTTCAAACCTTCTATCTAAAAGAATAATTACTTATATCTTTATTGGGCTGAGTTATATGATTAATAATCTGCCCCTGGGGTAACCTGGGATGAATGAACTATAGGTGTTGTTTACTATCCGAGTGGCTTATGTTAGACTCTTAATTTTGATTAGGCTAAATTATGAAAAATACCAAACATTTCTATTTGTTCCAAAAATAAGTCTCTACTTTAAAAAAATTGTAATATTACTGTTGAACTTCCATATACGTTTCTAAACTACCTTGGACTGGAATCATTTAGAATTTTATACAATAATTAATAATTAGGTAGTTTTGAAACCTTTATTGAACATCAAGGGTAATATTGCAATTTTTGGAAGTAGAGAGATATTTTTTGAAACAAAGGGTTGAAGCCACTTTCTCTAATGATAATTAATTATACAAAGTCCAAAGTAAAAAATTCAAGCTCTGGTTCAGACTTCTTAAGTATGTGAATCAAATGCTTCCAAAGTGATTTGCTCCTAGGACAGTTACACTATTGTTGATATCAAAATTTGGTACAAACTGCGAATTTGTAATGTTTGGGAGGAATCAAACAATCGCCCTACACAATAGAAATTATCTTGCACTGGTGTGGTGCTTGACCACCAACACTCTAACGATCAAGTCAATAATAGTTTAGGGAGAGTTGGAAAATAGAGAATTCAAAGTGTTTTTAGTATACCTCAAATGTCTCGCACCCTTTTGATCATATAGAAAAATGGTTTCATAACAGTCACTTGGCTAATTAAACATTCGGATAATTAATTTGACTATTACTAACTCAATCTAGCTGTTGCAAATGGATCCAAGCACATGTAGTTAGCTTAATAGACGAATACTTGGTCATAATTTGTCCATCATGACTGACCTTATGGGTTGACCTCCTTAGGGTTGGTCTCCATACTTAGGCATCATTTTTCTCTCATGGCTGATCCTATGAATCAACCTTCTTGAAATCTACGGAGTCGGCCTCCATGGCCTTCTTAACTTCCATGGGGGTGACCCTAAGAGTCAGTCTTCATAGTTCTTGTTGCTCTTATGACGATCTCTTTAGCTTTTATGGTTGAGCCTATAGATCGGCCACCATACTTAGCCTAATAAAGCCTTCTCTTGGAAAGTTGGAACGATCCATGGGTCATTCCCTTAAAACTAAATACTTAGCCATATTTTTTACCCACACTACTATTGATGATGCACTGCCTTTTAGTGAAAATCTTGCTTGATTTTCTTGTGCACAAGAAGAAATCAGGCTAGACACGTTTCTCTTTCTTTTTCTTCCCCCCCGCTCTCTCTAAATGGATGTGGGTTTCTGTATCTGACGTGAAGTTCTAAATAGCTTCCTTTATATGAATAGAGATTTGAGCAGAAATTGAAAATTGTTTTGATAATTTATTGTCCTGTTTCTGCAGAAAATTTTGGAGAGGAATGATGCCGGGGATCGTTTCCCTTTATATGCCATTTGCTTGGGTTTTGAAATTTTAAGCATGATCATCAGCAAGGTTAGCCATTCATCTTTATTGGTAAAAAAATAGATACTTTTTTATGCTATCATATTTAGAAACAGTAGTTCCAATGTCATGCACTGTTTCAATTAGCTCAACTTCCTGTGAGAGTGCTTCATGGATGTCCACCAGGCAGGATGTGACTCTAATAAAAAAATAAATTATACAAATGATCTTGAGAATTAACAGATGGATGGAACATAGGGACAGAATAGTGTTTATCCTCTTTGTATTCCTTGTCAATGACTGAAGGATGCTGCAATATTATTTTGGATTCCCTTCGTTATTTCCTGCAGAATAAAATCAATTTCAACCAAAATTGCTTTCGGAAATCATTAATGATTCTCCTTCCTCGACTTCGGTTCTGTCTCCTGGTTTTCAATAACTCAGAAACTTGAGATCAAATAGAGCATTCCTAGTCTTACCGTGCATTCATGGCTGTGATTCAATATGAAAAGGCCAGCACTCACTCTTTTCAACTGCTCTGGCTCTTGGTTTATGAAATCCTGATTTGAACATCCGGAAATATTTTCCACCTAAAAATCATATTTTGTCTTTATTTACAGGATAGAAACATTCTTGAACCATTTAACGCATCATATATGGCATCCACACTGCAATTTGCTGACAATGTAAATATTCAAGGAACAGTCTTCCAAAGGTATGTATTGCCGTTCATGGTTGTTTCTATTAGAGAACTTTCCAAATATTTTTACAAGGAAGCCATTGGTACTATTGGAAGATCTCTGCTTGAACGCTTTGCAAATTCTTTTTGCTTTTTTTTCTGGGGAGGGGGGGACATAAAGACACAAGATACATTCCCTCACCAATTGTACAGTTGTAAGGCATCTCCCATATGGATGTTATTTCAACTGTTCTGTTTGGGTAATGTACTATGTTCTTCAAGTTTTGCTTCCCCACTTAGAGTTGTACATTTTTCATACTTACATTGTCGAATGTAACGCAATGTTGGAGTTGGTATAGGTGTAGTTTAAATCTTTAATGTAGGCAAGGCCTGGTAGTGATGCTCACCAACTCATTTGATTTATGATATCGTGCATCCAGCTGCAAGATTGTCTGTTTTCCTGAAATTTCAGTGTTTTGGTTGTGCTGTGGGCTGTGGCCAACGTTACTTTACCAGTATACAGTCTTCTTTGCAGGGTGTATTATTGTTATAAAATGTTTTCTCCTGTGGAAGGAGGGCTCTGTAACACGCACTTGGGAGTTCAGAAATTAGAACAGATTGTTTATACCTTCTATAAAATGTTTTCCATAAGCATTTCGAATACAAGTTATTGCTAAAATATAAAGATTTTATCCCAAATATTCTTTTGTCATGTCTGTATATTTGCCAAAAGCATCCAATGTCTTGTAAATGTATATATGTGGTTTATTAAATGTTTGTCTGGACTGCCAACTTTTCTGTGACCCATCAATTTAAACCAGCTTTTTGTTAGACAATACATATTTTTCTTTGAGATAGTTTAACAATAAGTATTACTACTTATTATGAGGCTGTTTTAGTTGCTTATCCTGAGGCTTACAATTTGTGATCTTCTTATCTGTAGATTTCCACATTATTTACTGGAGAAGTTGAGTACAGATTGTATTGTAATGCAAAACCATCGTGTAAGTTCTTTTGGTTTTGGTTGATGGTAGATGAATAGCTTCTTTGAATAAATTAATTTATGCTATGGCATCTTTAACATTATTTATTTGTTAGATTATTACATTGTGCAAGGGGTTTGAGCCTACGCTTCTTACAAGAAGTAGAAATGTCTGAACCGCTAAGCTATATTCAAGTTGGCTTCTTTCATTTTACACCCCACTCAATTACTTCATGATTATTCATGATTTTAAATATGAAAAGGACTCTTTATTTTCTTTCAATTTATAGATACATTGGGAAATGTTTATTCATGTTTTAGGAATTCAGGTTTAATTTTCCATTTGAATCAACACGAATTGTCAATATCTAGATCAGTTTGCTTCTGCATGGAATTTGGCTTCTTTTGATGCCAGTTGAGATTCCAGACTGCCGAATTGGTTAATCTTGCAAGGGTGATCGAGTGATCAGTTCACCTCATGCTGCTCTCCGAGATTGAAATCTCATAATTTAAGATATAAGTTAATCCTGATGCTATGGTTTGTGCACTTCAATTGATTTTGCATATCGTGAATGTTTGGGCTTTGAATTCAAATTTAAATAACACGTTCCCTTGGAAGAATTAATGATTTGAATCCAGCTTAATTCTTCATCTGAAAATGTTGTCTTCTTTGTTTTGTTCATTTCGACTTTCTAAGATTTCATTCTGATATCCAAAGCAAGTTTTATGTTTATGTAAACATACATGCTCAGCTGGATCTGTATTCAGGTTTAAGGACTTCAGAATTGGCCTTTGTTAATCAGATTGTAGGTCACTGTACCAATATAGGTTGTCTTGTTTTTCATACAGTTTGGTATCTCACCAGAGAGCTTTGCACAAAATGAAGAATTATCCAAATTTTTTCAGATATTGACAACTAGTAGTGACGAAGACAATAAGGTACTGTAAAGTTTCTCTCCATTGCTCCTCTACCTCTACTTTTTAGTTGCACCTACAGTAATGTTTATGTTTATTACAGGTCTATGTCTCCACTGTACATGCTCGGGATTATCCCGTGACTGCATTTCAATGGCATCCGGAGGTAATTATTTGACTCACTTTATTCACTTCATCTAGTATTGGAACTTTCATTACGTGCTTCTGCATATTATGTATATTATATACTTGATTTTACTGGAATCAAATTCAACTCTGAGGGCATGAAACCGTGAAGAGAACTCCTTAAAGATATTATAAGTTACATCCTCTCCCCCTCAACAAAATAAGTGATTCAGCTTTTTCATTATTAAATTAAATTAAATTAAATCATCTTCACTTTCTGCTTAACTGATAATTCAAACTTGTAGGATCCCCTGCCTTTTTCATTTAGACAGCGAAATCTACATGCTAGGCTGTCTGATAACCATGTGACATTTGATCTTTGTTGATGTATGACCATGTGACATTTGATCTTTGTTGATGTATAAATCAATCAAACGCCTAATTTTACAAACTTGCATTGCAGAAAAATGCCTTTGAATGGGGCTCCTCTGTGATTCCGCACACGGAGCATGCAATTGAGGTGACGCAACACGTTGCCAACCACTTAGTCAGGTTAGAACATGGCTGTAAATTATTAAGCTTTTTGTGTTCCATTTTTCTAGAGTATCACTGCCCTGTAAAGTTTCATGTTTACACTACCCCTGGCCCTGGCCTTGGCCTTTAGGATGTTTTGTTTGCATTTGTTTGCATTTTGGTCGTAAAGTTCTTTTTGTTTCCCAAAAAATGAGAGGAAAACCAGGCTTGGACATTACACAAGAAGCTCTTTCAATGGCCAAAGAGCATTCTAGACTTTCTTAAAAGGTTTGAAGTTAGAAAGTAAAAGATTCCAGAATACACGAGCTAAAGAGCCACTGAGACGGAAGTGATTTCAAGTTTCTTATTCCATCTGGGAAAGGGAGCACCATACCTGCAAAACCATACGATTCGGGAGGCATTATTTATCCTGTCAGGGGTGTGTTTGGACTTTTGCGGCTAGGCTTCTGACTGAAAAAACTTTCTTTTCTTCGGGTAGTTGTCCCTCCAAAAACACTCCATATCATCTTTTTCAAACCAAGCAATAAACTCTCGATATTATTTTTCAATAATGACAATGGCCAAGTGTAGAATTCTAGAGCATCATCTCCTCTCTCCCAACATTTCGACTCACTGCACGCTACATCACCATCAGCATATCAAGTCACACTAATGGCCCTTTACATTATTCCCTAGACCTTCCTGTTCTCCTGCTTCTTTGGTTCTAATAGGAAGCCTATCACTGCATCTGTGGGGATAGAGCATAGTATGAAGTCGTCATAAGGATTCAATAGCCAAATTCGTCAAGGGAGTTATTCAGTTGTAATCTGTTGTATTTTTCTGTTATTAGTTTAGCAATCAGTTGCAGAAGTTATAGTATTGATTGTGGTTATAAGTTGAAGGCTATTCTTTTAATTTGCCTGATATGCCTGACAGACTAGAGGCCCACATTATCTGTGTGGAGAGCCCAACATCTTTCTGATTTTCTTGAGATTGCTTACAATTATCATGGGCCATTTGTAGATGTTCAAGTGTGGGAAAATTTTTTGCTGGGTTTTTATGATTTAGGTTGGACACAATTATACATGTTTGTTGCAATCAACAAAAAAGTTACCCCTGTTTTTTCTGTTATTAAAGGAGCTGTATTAAACATCTGTATGGGGATTTCTCACCAGAAAACTAGTAGTGTGTGGGATATCTTTTTACCTGATAGAGCTCTGTGATCAAATCTCTGCTCCCTTGACAGTTGATGTAGGCATCCTCCATGGATGAACCACTGTAATCTCCTGTGTCTTCATCTCGGTTGTAATTCGTTTTCTCGTGTGTGTCTTCATCTTCAAGAGTAATTTTCTTTCTTCATCTGATTGAAACTTTCGCCTTTCGTTGTTTTGCATGAGCGTATAATTAGAGCTGCAGTGTAGATTATTGCATGTGGAGTTTTTTTAGTTCAACAATTGTGGAGTAGGAAATCGAACCATTGATCTTTGTAATTGTAATTGGTGCCTTATTCACTGAACTAAGCTCAGATTGGTTGGCTATCAGTTCTTGAGCTTGCATAACTGTGAATCGCTAACAATTTATATGGCAAAGTCTATAACAAATCTTCAACTTCACGTTTGTCTGTAGTGAGGCTAGAAAATCATTGAACAGACCACCTGCACAGAAGGTTCTTGAAAATCTCATCTACAACTATAGCCCAATTTTTGGTGGCAAGGCTGGGTACTCCAAATTCTTCATTAGATCTTGCCTTATTATTATTATTATTATTATTTTCCTTTAAGCTCTTGATAACTAACTTCTCTTTTTTCATCTTAATGTGCAAAATGTAGGAAGGGATTTGATGAAGTTTACATTTTCACATAGAAAACCTCCAGCTACCTGATCTAATGTACGATTGCCATCTGTCTTGTGGAATTGATTTGTATTATTACATTGAGAAGTAATTTCCATTGAAAAATAAAATTAGAAAATTAGCAACACTTAGGCTTCATTTAAAGTTGGTATAGCTTTTAAAATAATTGTTGGAAGCTATGCTTATTTGGTAAACTAATACTAAAATTAGTGTAATGTAGTTATATGAGCCAAAGTGACTTATTATTTCAATTATCATATTGATAATTAGTTTGAAATTTATTATAATATTTTTATTTAAAATTTTATATGATTTGAATTTCATTTAGTTTGGTTTAATCTAGATTATTTGATAAAAAGAAATAAGACAAATAATTATTATAAAAAATTGAATCAATTAAAATTTGAAAATAGATGTTACAAAATGTATTAAAATAAAATGATATTATTATAATATATTTATTTAAATGATTTAGAAAGTAGCATGTTTTAAAGGAAAGCTAAATCTAAAAGTTGGTATTTATAAACTTTTATACATTGATTAAAATTTAAAAGATAAATTAATAAATAAGTTATTTTATAAAATAGACGTTTAAGATTTTTCCTTTATCCGCAATTCCAAATGTAACCTTAATTGTGTAGCTTCTAGCATGTATCCCAACATCTTAGTTTGCACTTTCTGAATTATTGTTGAGCCTGCTCAAATGGCATAAACTAATTAAAATGTTCTAGTTTTATTATACAAGTGGTCTTTTTCATTTACGTAAAACTCTTAGGTTTGAGAAAGAATCAAAATGCTTTATTCATTCACTAAAGATATGAATATATACAAGTGTACAAAGCATAGAAATGGAACATATCACAAAATATTTACAAGAATGGAAAATCCTAATTATAGAATAACACTCCCCCTCAAGTTGGAGCATATATGTTAATCATGCCCAACTTGTTACATAGATAATCTATACGTCTTCCATTCAATGCTTTCGTGAAGATATCTCCTAATTGTTCTCCAGTCTTCACATTTCCTGTAGATACCAACCCTTGTTGAATTTTTTCACGTACAAAATGGCAATCAACTTCAATATGTTTAGTCCTTTCATGAAATACTGGATTAGACGCAATATGAAGTGTTGCTTGATTATCACACCACAACTTTGTCGGTGTGGTGATTTCAAATCCCAACTTAACAAGAAGTTCATATATCCAAATCAATTCACACACAGGTTGTGTCATTGCTCTATATTCTGATTCTGCACTTGAACGTGATACCACATTTTGCTTCTTACTCTTATAAGAAATCAAATTACCACCAACAAAAACACAATACCCTGATGTTGATCTTCTGTCTTCTTTAGATCCTGCCCAATCAGCGTCTAAGAAACATTCAATATTCGTATGACCATAACCCTTATATAATAAACCACGTCCGGGAGCAGCCTTCAAATAACAAAGAATCTGTTCCAATGCAACCCAATGATCAACTATAGGGCATGACATGTACTGACTCACAATACTTACTAAATAGGCTATGTCGGGTCGAGTCACTGTAAGGTAATTAAGTTTTCCGACTAACCTCCTATATCTTTCAGGATCTTTTAGCAATTCTCTATCTTTTATGAGTTGTAAGTTGGGCATCATTGGGGTACTACATGGCTTAGCCCCTAGCTTTCTTGTTTCAGTCAACAAGTCAAGTACATATTTTCTCTGTGATAATAGAATTCCTTTCTTGCTTCTTATTACCTCAATTCCTAAGTATTTCAACATGCCCAAATCTTTTGTATGGAATTGACTATGAAGAAAGGTCTTTAGAGACTGGATACCTGAAGCATCATCACCAGTAATCACAATATCATCCACATATATAACTAACAAGATGACACCATCCTCAGATCTCTTAAAAAAGACTGAATGATCTGACCTAATCTTCCGCATTCCAAAGCTTTCAATCACCTGACTAAATTTACCAAACCAAGCTCATGGGCTCTACTTTAATCCATACAAAGATTTACGAAGGCGACACACCGTTCCATTCTCCCCCTGAGCAACGAACCCTGGTGGTTGCTCCATATACACCTCTTCTTGAAGATCATCATGAAGAAATGCATTTTTAATATCAAGCTGATGTAAAGCCAATGATTGATTAAAGCTAATGAAATAAACAACCTCACAGATACCATTTTGCTACAGGAGAAAAAATATCAGCATAGTCAACGCCATAAGTTTGTGCGTAGCCTTTCGCTACGAGGCGCGTTTTTAACCGAGCAACAGAACCATCAGGATTGACTTTAACTGCAAACACCTATTTGCAACAGATAGCCTGTTAGCTTTAGGGCTTCAATCAAACCAAGTATTTTGATGATAACAAACTCAGATTTTTTGTACTAACATTTTCAGTGTTTCAGAGTCACTATCTTGTAGAGCTCGGAAAGACAATTCCAACGCAATTTGAATCGCTCAAATCGGAGTTCAAACGAGAAAGTTATAAGCAAAAAAAGATTGGAGAGGAAATCAAACGTGGCAGTGACACGTGGCACCTTGCTGACGTGGCATCCAACGTGGCATACAAACGGTCAATATTGATCACATGGTGGATGATGTGGCGCTCACTTTTTGTTGACATGGCACATGATGTGGTAATGACGTGGCGACCGTGGACGAATGAGATAATGACAAGTGGCAGTCATCCAGCTTCACGCGCGCGTGCGTCGCACGTGCCTGCGGTTTCTTCACAGAATGCAGCGCGTGACGCTCAATCCTCTCCCCTATGTGCGTGGTGCTCATTTCATCCGGCTATTTTTTTATTTTTATTCTTATTTTTCTATAATTTCTTGATCCAATTTTCTCCAAATTCTCATCAAATTTCAGCCTTTTCAAATTTGATTTTCTTCCTAAATTGTCATCCTTCAAATTCTTTTTATTCTCCAAATCTCAATAATTCTAATTTTTCAATTTCTCTTTTAATTACAAATCATTTCCTTTTCAATTCCCCTCTTAATTACAAATCCTTTCCTTTTCTATTTTTATTCAATCTCCACCCTTCATTTGCAATCATATCCAATGGCTAAAATTTATCCCCCTCGCCTATAAATTCGACTTGATTTTACTCTTCATTGACACACCAAAAAAAGCTATCAAGTCTTGAGCTTTCAATTCTCTCTACTCTCAAATTCTTGTCCTCCTTGCTCCTAAATTGGCCTAGAGTTATTTTTGTGAGTTTTTTTTAGTGCTCAACTTGTGTATTTAGCCTTCAAGAGGTAATATTGTGAGGTTTTCTTTTAATTTTTGGGAATTGTATTAAGGTGTGGGTACACCTTGGGTTGTGAGAAAAAGAAATTGGTTTGATCCTGAACTAGTAAAAATGATCTTGGGTTTCTCTTTAGCCTAAGAAAAAGAGGGTCGTATGTCGGTTTGGTCCTTACCTGCAAGAGGATCACTTAGTAAAATACCCAAGGAGGAGTCTTGGAGAGTGGAGTAGGCAATTTTCCGAACCACTATAATTCCCGGTGTTTTCTCTTCCTCTCTCTCTTTTATTTCTTGTTTTCAATTTTTTGCTTATTGTCTTAGTTATTTTTTTAATCTTTCCTAATTGCATGATTTAATTTCTAGTGTGTTATTTAAATTTATCCTTGATTAAATTGTCTTTAAATTTGAAGTTATCATAGCTTGCATGATTTAAGTTTTGTCTTGCATAAATTTTCTTTAATCAAATTAGTGTGTTAATTTTATTGAGCATTGTTTGAAGATAAAATTACCCTATTCACCCCTCCCTCTAGTGTTGCCTTTAGATCCTACATAGCCTTCTTTCCTGCAGAGAGAGAAACTAAATCCCAAGTACAATTATCATCTAAGGTACTCATCTCCTCCACCATTGCGGCACACCAACCAGGATGAGACAAAGCCTCATGAACAGTTTTCGGGATGGATACAGACTCTAAGGATGCAACGAATGAACATGTGGAAGGTGACAAATGGTTATATGAAACAAAAGAGGAAATAGGATGAGCATAAGTACGTTTACCTTTACGAAGAGCAATAGGAAGATCATCACCCGTTTATGGATCCAATGACGAAGAAGACTCTGGTACAGGACGTGGAACTGGAGGAGGTTGTCGTCGAGTATAGACCTTAACGATGGGAGGAAGAGATGAATCAGGAAGAGTAGAAGTAGCCATAGGAAGAGATGAATCAGGAAAAGTACCAGAAGGAGAAATAACTATGTAGACAAGGAAATCATCCTCTAATTCCTTATGCTCCCCCTGACTCTTATTCGAAGAGAAAAACGGTGATGAGAAAAATGGGGTATGTTCAAAAAATGTGATATCATGAGAGTCTAAATATTTATTAAGACTAGGACAATAACATCGATACTCCTTTTGGACACGGGAATAACCAAGGAACATACATTTTAAGGACTTTGGATCCAGCTTGGTATGCTGAGGCCGAACATCCTGAACAAAGCAGGTACAACCAAATATTCTGGGTTGAATGAGAAACAAATGTTGCTTGGGGCATAAAGTACGAAAAGGTATCTCACCCTTAAGAATGGAAGAGGGCATGTGATTTACAAGAAACAAGCTGTGGAAACAGCATCAGCCCAAAAGGATTTTGGAACATGCATCTGAAACATCAAAGCTCTGGCTATCTCAAGGAGATGACGATTCTTTCGTTCTACAACCCCATTTTGAGATGGAGTATCAACACAAGAAGATTGATGAAGAATTTCATGGGCATCTAAATAAGACTTGAGTGTATGAGAGAAATATTCCTTAGCATTATCACTCTGTAGGATTTTAAGAATACCACTAAACTGAGTTTGAATTTCGGCATGGAAGTTACCAAAATGAGAAAGTAACTCATAACGACTTTTCATTAAATATAACCACGTAACACGAAAATAGTAATCGACAAATGTAACAAAATACCTAAACCCTCTTTTGGACTCAACAGGACAGGGACCCCAAACATCAGAATGGACTAATTCAAAAGGAGCACTAGCTCATTTATTGACTCGAGGATACAAACTAAACGATGAAATTTAGCAAACTGACATGACTCACAATCGAAAGAAGAAAAATGTTGAAGTTGTGGATGAAGACTCTTCAACACAGAGATAGACGGATGACCCAAACGACAATGCTCTTCAAAGGAAGACGACACGCTAGAGCATGTGATGGCCGTAGATGTTTGTGGTTCAAAGATGTAAAGACCTCCAACTTCCCGCCCTTTATCAATAGTCTGTTTCGTCGTAAGATACTGAAATAAGCAATAACCAGGAAAAAAGGAGACACAACAATGAAGATCACGAGTGAGTTTACTGACCAAAATAAAATTAAAAGAGAAATTTGGTAAATTATTGATTCAGTTAGATGGACGGTTCCTAATCCTGAAACAGGAATGGAAGTTCCATCAGCTATAGTGACAATAGGTGACGAGGTAGATGTACAAAGGATAGAGAATAAATTGGGGTTACCTGACATATGGTCTGTAGCGCCAGAGTCAATGACCCATTTTGACATGGAGGAAAGAAGACATTTAGAAATGTTACCTGTCTTTGCGATGGTCGTAATGAGAGTAGAAGATGATGCCCTCAATGACTCTTGATACTGCTGAAATTTAGCAAACTCCCCTGAGAAATCGTAATTGACTTGTCAAGATTATCAAGAGTAGAGGCGACATGTGCAGAGGGTGATGGCATCCTCTGACCCTTATTCAGCAATCTTCTGCATTCACGTTTCGTATGGCCAGGTTTATGACAATAATAACAAACTACACCTCCTAGATTTGATCTCCATGAATAGTAGTTGGATCCATTCAACTTGTGTTCAGTTGTTTTTGACACCATAGGAACAATCTCAGACATTATTGGTTTCTTATCAGCCATTACCTCAAAAAGTAGATACCGAACAACAAAGAATCAAACCCTAATTTACCGAAGAGATGTCTACACAAGCAATGGGTATATCTATATATCCCAAAAAAATACACCACCAAGAAAAGCCAACAATACTGAGGAAACCTCACTGAAGACGGACGAAAAACAGCGGCGCATGCGCCTACGCGCGCCGGCGTGTGGACGAACAGCAGGCTAGAACAGGCGGCGCGTGAGCCTCACGTGTTGGTCAGATGGCAACCGGACTTTGGGAGTTTTGTAGATCAGCGACTGGGCTTCTCTTTGGAATGGGCGGTGTCGAAAAAACAGCCCCCTTTTTTTCCCGCGACGGCAACTAACGACAGTGAACGAACCGAAGACGGCAACTGTGAGTAAACTCACTTCTCCACAAAACCCTAAATGTATCACAAATAGGTTCTAAATTCTCAAACCCTAAGGTTCACAAAAACCCTAAGTTTATTTAGAGAGCTCTGATACCATGTAAAACTCTTAGGTTTGAGAAAAAATCAGAATGCTTTATTCATTCACCAAAGATATGAATATATACAAGTGTACAAAGCATAGAAAAGGAACATATCACAAAAGGAAAATATCACAAAATATTTACAAGAATGGAAAATCCTAATTATAGAATAACGATTTAAAAAAAAAGTGTGGCCTATTTTTTAAAATTAAAAGGAAAATTAAAATAATTAATGGAAAAATAGATAATATATTTTTAATCCTAAATTTTATATATAGTTTTTATTTGATCTCTAGGTATAAATTCTGAGCTTGGTTTCTTTTACATCCTCGGAATTTAAAATGTTACATTTTTTTTTACTATAATGTTTGAGTTTAATCAAAAGTTTCAAGATTTTATATTAAATTGTTGTTATGTTCGGTTGTAATATTTATGATTAACTTTCTATTAATTAATTTTCATTAAATTTTGGTGTAAGTTTTGGTGATCATTAAAATTAATTAAAAATCTTCATCATAAATATTTTGAATTAACTAAAAGTTAACTCTTAAAAAAATGAGCATTAGTTAATTTGGGATAGAAGTCTAAACTATAGAAATGAGACCAAAGATATTAAACTCAAAATTTAAGGTAAAATGTAACGTTTTGAAATTTAAAGACTAAATAGAAATTATACTCAAAACAATCTTGCAAATAGTTTGAACATTTTTTCTCTTTTAAGTGGGACTATAATAATTAAAGTTAAGAATAAATAAGGCTAATCTAAGAGTTTGAGCTTCTATACGAGTAGTATACTTTTTAATTCAACTTTAAAAGCTAGAGGTTCGAATCACCGTCAAGTATTAGACAATACGTCATTGACCAAAAAAATTTTGAGATCTAAATCTCCATTCCACGCATTGAATTAAATAAATTTAAGAGCTCTCTACACTAATCACCCAATTAAATAGACCAAATTACAAAAATGATTTAAATTCATTTTTTTTTTCATGAATAGCTTAATATTACAAGTTAAATCCAAAAGTCCATAGTTCATAATGCCTTCATTAATTTCTAGTATTTTTATTAAAATTTTGAAAAGACGTGCCTTAAAGGAGTTTTTTCTAAAATTTTCAAAACCCATCACAAGAGGAAATTTTTATTTACATTAAGTTTAGGTGATTTTATTTTTTCCCTGATTTGTCTTACAGTTTTGTTTTTTTTACAAATTTTAAATTTTGACTTAAAATTCAGAATCGATGGATTACATTTAATATATAATTATAGTACAAATCTTGTTTTCATCTACTTTTCATTTTTTATACATGCCAGTTTATTTCAAATGTATACAATGTTATTTTGAATACATACGAGATTTTTTTCCAAATATATTTAGAATGATTATAGGTTTTATGGTTGTATTATAATTTTGGTATCATTTCTGTTAAGATATATATTTCACTTATTTTGTCACATCTATCCATGTATATTTAGTCATTTTGCAATATATTACCCATATTATATAATAATAATGCTAGGGCAAATAGCAACATCTATGGAAGAAGTTTCATATAGGGTTGGCAAAATTTCTCGCGGGGTTCCTGCGGATCCCACCCCGATCGAGCCGGAGAATCCTCGGTTTGACCGAGGAGGGGTCAAACCAAGGACGGGGGTGAGGATGGGGAGGGTATCCCTGCACCCGGTCAAATCGGGGACCTCTTTAGGATCCCCAAACCGGGGACGAGGCGGGGATGAGGAGGGTATTCTTGACCCCTGATCTCGTCATATATATACATTAGGTATTTTAACTTTTTACCTTTAACATAGTTTTTAATTTAGCTCAATTTAAATCCAGCTAAAATGTCCAAACCCAAATCAAAGAAAATATTAGGAAATAAATTTAGGGAAAAAAAGGTTTCCATTTGAAGGCGGGGACGAAGGTGAGGATAGAGTAAATTCCCCCATTGATGATAGGGACAGGGAACCCCTCCCCGTTTCGGTCCCGTTGTCAATCCTAATTTCATATCACCCTAACATATTCCTAAAATTTAGGGATATATAACAAATCTGTTAACATATATTTCATAATTAATGATGGAAAAAAAAAGCACTATAAACAAAAAAATATTAAATTTATTTTGATTTCCTTTGATATTTTAACTATAAAATACTACGAGAATTAAATAAGAGAGAGAATGTACTACAAGGTTAAATTTGTCCATAAATCTGCGGCAACTAGTTATAAAATATCATTAGATTATTTATAAAATATCACTAAAGAAGTAGGTTGATTGTTCAAATCATTCTAAATTTAGTAGTTGAGATTAATGTAGATTTAAAAATTCTAATCTCCTTTTCAGAGTATAGATTGAACCAATATTTAGATGTTAATTTGTATCTTAACTAGAAAATTAAAATTTTTAAGATCAAGGTTGACATAACCAAAAGATCATATTCAAACCCCATATTTAACTATTTTTCTAAGAAAATAGAAATTGGGAGAAAAAAAAGTCGAGGGTTTTATATAATGAGAATGGTAATATTGATAACGTTAGAACCGTAAAAGAAAGGCATCCAAAAATTCGGCATTGGAAATGGCGGGAAAGAGTGAGCAGTGAAGGAGGGAAAATCTTTGATCTTCCCTTTTTCATTCTCCGCCGTCTTCCGATCTCATCCGTCGGAGTACCAAATCTCGCACTTCATCACAAATGGCTGAAATCGAAACCCTAGGAATTCTCCAAGACGTTGAATCCCTCGTCGCCGATAAGCTTCAAGTGGTAACCACCCTCGATCACTTCCTCTTCCTTCAATTTATATTTTCCTCATTCGCTACTATTCTGTATCATGTTTCAATCCATTTTCTAAATGGAGCCGGTCTATTACTCTAATTTTTTGAATTTCTGCCTTAGAAATGTTTTTAGTTAATGTCGATCGTGTTTTTTTTACTTATCGCTATGGGAATGGGTTAACGGCGCTGTAGCCCTAGGTTTGCTGCCGAGTTGTTTATAGCTTTGAACTACTGAAAAAAAAATTCTTATGTCTTTTACAAAAAGTAGTGTGTTTCCAATAACTTATTTATTAGACTGGATGAATGTCTGCCTCGTTCTTCCTTCTCACCACCATCTACAAAGTTATTTAAAGATGCGAAGTTATCTAGGGTTAAATGAGTTATTCAGGTTTTGCTTCCAAGGATTGACTAGGCCAAAGTTAACTAAGGAGTTCTTCATCAGTTTCATTTGATCATTGTTTATTTCCTTAATTTTTATGTATTTTTTTTTCTTTGTTATTCAAAATTGCGATTTAGAATGTGGAATAAATTTAGTTTTAGCAATCTAGTACCTGCTGATTTAGTTCAACATTTTTACTCAGGTTTCATACAAGTGGCTAAGTCGAAGTTATTTGATATCTTCAGATACTGCAAAGAGGTTAGGAACATGGCAATTTGGCAAAGAAAAATTGCACTTGATTAGTTGGTCCTCGTTCAATGTTTCTAATATAAAGTTGTTATGTAGGTTGCTTCAAGAATTTGTTGAAAAACATGAAAGTGGATTACAAGTGGTCTATGCCTTGTCCGGATGGTTGAAGAATGATCCTCCAAGTTACCATATCAAGCTTGTTTCTGGCTCAAAACTTCCTGGTTAGCTTCTTATTTGGTGCATATTTTCCATATGCCTCGATGTTTCTCTGTTTTATCGAAAAAAAGAGTTTGGATAATATCAAGTATTACTTCTGTTTGTAACAAAAAAAATTGTATCGTGGTAAAACTATATATCATGTTGTGTTCTTGCAATATTTAAGAGTTTGTTACAAGTGTTTGTAATGATGAACCATTCTTGAGAACTCATGCTTCCGTCTTATTTTATTCAAAGGAATATAACCGTGTAGTTAAGAGCCTACTTGAGGGACTCAGCAGCTTCTATTTATTTTTTAACTTTTGAACAGAAGCAAAGCAAGATTTTGATGGTACCTGCTCTATTCAAGTTTATAGTGTTCAAGCTTCCATTCCAAAGGATCCAGCTGCACTCTGGAATGCTGAATTTGTTCAGGCAGAAGAGCTCTTCAAGCAGCCCTTCAATGTTGACAATTGTTTGCGAGATAACAGGTTTCCTGCATTTAGCGCAGTTAAATTTTGCATTTAGATGGGTTATCATCATTTTTGTCTCGTGTTTTTATTTTAAGCATTTCTTTGGGGTGCGCATGAGGTTTGAAAGGGTAGAATATATTTTCTTTCGGTAGAGAGTGAACAATCTGGATCCTTATAGAGTAGAGGCTTCACTGCATCCACATAAATCTCCTGACGATATCCATAATATTAATCTTGGTATAACATACAGCAATGCACTTCCTCATGACATAATAATTATGGTTCTTTTCTTTTTCCTCTTTGTAGTTGTGCTGTAGCTATTATTCAATCATACTAGTTCATTTGTAAGATTCTCGCATGGCTCTTTATTTCACCAGTGCAATAGCATTGGGAACTCATTTGCCTCTTTCCCTGCTGTTCTACTTTAGGTTCTGTGGGATTTCCAATTCCTACGTCAAACGCAGTGTTGATGAGATACCTGCAAGCGTTACAGCTCCTCAACCAAGAAGTGGAGTGGATGCAGAATCAACCAAAAAGAAGACAACTTGTCATAATACTACCGTTCCACAACCTCAAAAAAGTGAAATGCAAAAAGTTAGTCCTGATGTTGGTCTACAAGGTCCCACTGTTGTCAAAGAAGTCAAAAGTGAAGGAAACCATACAGATCATCAGGCCTCCAAGCCTACGGCGGTCAAAGAAAAAGTTGCTTCCTTACCTGCTAATAAGAAGAAAGGTCAAGGTGATAAAACCTCTTCCAGTACTGGAGGCTCGCTAGCAAATTTATGGGGACGTGTCCCTACCAAGTCTAAGCTCAGTGAAGACCATGCAGATGCAAATCGTGCCACTGCAGCAAACCCTACTGGTTGATTTCATTCAAATTTCACGTGGACTGATTATGAAACACGTTCATTTAGATTTTAAATGCATTGTACAGAAAATATTAGAAGTAACCTCTATAAAGTACTGATCTTTCTTTACAACCCTTGGTTTCTGTTGCAGTATCTAGTGCAGAGGCACAGATTTGTGCACATGAAGCACTCCAGATTGACAACAGTGACGATGATGATCAAGATGTAAATATCAAGAGAAGTTCCAATGAAAGCGGAAGAAAAAGGAGGGTTGTTTTTGATTTCTCAGATGATGAAGATTTTGAAGATGCAGTCAGTTTGGCATCACCTGAAAATCCAGAGGATAAATCATGTCTAGATCTGAAGCAAAACACAGAACTGAATAAAGAGAAAGTTCATTTGAACAATGATGAACTGAATGGTAAACTGAAAATCAAGGAGGAAAAGACGAGTGAATTCAAGAAATCCTCAGTAGAAGAAAAACAACACAATTCCTCTGCTGAGAAAAATGAACCTTGTGCCCATGAAAATGACTCTAATAAGAGAGAGAAACCGATGGATGCTGCTCCTGCTTCACCTAAGAGGAGAAAAGTATTGAGGACAAGAATTGATGAGCGAGGGAGAGAAGGTATACCTACACAGCCTGTTTCACATTATACTGCCTTCTTTACGTGTCTTGGTTTAATGAAATCTATTTGGTAAAATATCATTTTGGGCTCCTTATACTTTGGGACTTATTTTATTTTATTCCCTATATTTTTAAATGTCCAAATTTGGCCTTTGAACTTTCAATCTATCTCAAAATTAGTCCCCAAAGTTCATTCATGCTTAAATTTTGCTATGAATATTTAGTCCCTATAAGCCTTCTGCCTAAAAATTCGCCTAGCATATTCATATTGCGCTGTTTTTTCTTAATGAAAATTATTATTCTTATTATTATTTTGTGAGTTGGATAAAAGTTAACTAGAATTATTGAAGATGTGTTGTTGAGAATCCAAGACCAGAATGTTATTTTAACCTAATTGGTTCTACTGAGTATTTTCAGACTTGTCTCGTTCACCCCGTAAATGATGGATGTATTTTTTAGTATTACACTGCCAGCTACACGTTTATTTAAATTTGTGTTCTGGAAGGGAAGATAGTTTCCATTTTCACATGCTAAAAGATTGCTTTGAAGGAGCAACAGATGGTTATTAGGTGGGGCATTACATTCTTTCATGATGGGATCAAGAAATGTTTTTTGGGTGCATTTAAGTTTTGTTTTTACCTACTATTTGCGTGTGCAGATAGAAATTTTGGCCAACAGAACATGATGACTTTAAAAGATGTCTTCTTTTGGCCATACACGATAATGTAGTAAAATTAATTCATCTCTTTATATCTTTGCCTTGTGAATTAATCAACTTCGTTTCGAATTTTACTAGTAAATGAGGTAGTTTGGGAGGGTGAAGAGCAGAAACAGGAGAATGATGATGTCTCTTCAACAAAGATATCTGATCATAAAGCAGCAGAGACTACTACGAACAGGTTACTTCTAAATTCTAATATTGTCTTTCGGTACAAGTATCAACTCCTTTTCTTCCATTCATTATATTATCCACCATATCGGGTTTTGTCACTGCTATAGTCTATCATCTGTTCATGATCCGTTTTATTTATCATCTTTGAGGTTTGATATAGAACAGCCTTCGAAAGTATAAAACAGAACTGATGTGCAAAATAAGAAGCCCTGTACTTCCTAGGCCTTCTAGTTTTATAGCTTTAGGATTATTACTGCTACCAACCATATCATGATTAAAACCCTGAGTCGAATACACACACACACACAGACGAGATTAGCATGCTTTAGTCCTTGAAGTATTCTCTTTTGTGTTTTCTTGCTGAAACTTGAACTCATCATTAAATAATATTTTAGTTTTTGTGTATGGAAATTCAGGCCTCCGGCGGCTAAGAAGTCACCAGCCTTGGGCAATAGTGGTGCAAATCCAGCGGTGAAAGCAGGAGCAAAAAAAGGTGGAAATGCGGCTGGTCCCAAACAGGGAAATATTCTTTCTTTTTTCAAGAGGGTTTGAAGAAGTACCGATGGAGCAACTTTGTACATGAAAAGCATTGTAATCTTTATGATCTACTTTTGACTTTTGACTAAAAAGATCTTTTGATATGTGGCTGGAACGGTTGGAATGGAAAGAACAGGTTGTTGATAAATGCAAAGCTAGGAGTTGATGTTGGTTTCTCATGAATCTTTGAAGTAACTATCAGACACCATTGCAGCTTAATTATGAAAAAATTGCCCTGTACATTGGTAAGTCTACCTTTACATTGTGCAGTAAATTCATTTCGGTCAGCTCGAATTATTTACTTCATTCTCAGAGTTAAAACAATCATTAGCGATCATGATCTGAACCATGCAACTGAAATGACCATCTATCTGAGGTGCTTTTTTTCTTTAGTTCAACAATTGTCAAATGGGAGATCTAATCATCATAGTATTTAGGGTCTTTTTTTTTTTTTTGGCAAAGAAAGTATTTAGGATCGTATTCATTTAGTAATGCTTGTAGTGACATGGATGAGGGTATTTTTATTCTTTTGATTGAACATTAATGTAAGTATGATATTTGTTAACCAGTGTCCATTACTATAGTAATTGTGGTATGTCTATGGAAAATCTAGTTACCTTTTTTAGGAAAAAAAAAATTCCAAAGTTAATTTGAATCTTCTTTTGTCCTCAAAAACCAATTTAAATCAGATATTATGAGGTTATTTGTTTGTTGTCCCTTAATTAGTCATTAAAATACATTTAAAAAAAACATGTATGCAAAAGCAAGCTATTAAAATATCTTAACAGTCCATTTAGATCGCAAATATTGTATGATGCATGAATACTAAATATTTAAGAATTAATAACCTAAGACAAATGTTTGTAGCTAATAAACGTCCTAGGTAAACCAATACCGTGACAACTCCGAATAGACATTTCATTCCTTTCTTTGGATCAAAATGAACTTACAGCGCAAGTCCCAATTGATCAATACGGGAAATCTTTCAAAGTACATACCGAAAAGAAACATTAGAAAGGAAGTAATATTGTGATATACATGATTTACAATCAATTTTCAACACATACAGTTCCTCATATTACTTCAAATCAAGTTGGTTGGCTCGCTCAAAACATACTTGGGCAATTCGTATTTTGCACCTGCAATTGAGTTGTGTGAGAGGTCAAAAGCATTTGGAAATTTAAACCAATCAATAATATATGCAAAAGGGGTGGGGGACCGAACCATCTAATGTTACACTCATACTCATCACATTTTGTTTTTTTGTTTTTTATTCGATAATTACGGGATGGATGATCAAACCATCTTCTTTTGAGATGGTAATTAATGTCTTGTCTACTAAACTATGCTCGGATCAGTCATACCCATAACATTCATTCTAACAGAATAAGTTATAATAATATTTCAAGTTTCCCAAACAGAATAAGATATAATAATATTACGAGTTTCCCAGTACCACAGATACCAAGCAATAGGCCCTAGATCCAAGAATTATATATGTAGGTAGAGCGTAGATATTCTTAAGAGTTGTGGGGTGTTTTTTGGATTAATAAAAGTAGTGGGGTTGAGTCTAAATACCTCTTTCATCATAACAAATGGTTAAATCAGCACTTTGTACAATGACCCCTGCACTATCCACAATTGCTTGTGCTAGCGTCAGATCAGCTTCTGCAGCAGCTCGAAGTGCATCCCAGATCTCTAATGCCCACAAAATAAGATTCTTTTTAATGGTTTCAGCTTTTATATGAACACTACAGAGCACAATCAGGATACGAGGATAACAATTTGCTTGTCTTATCTGAAAAGAACTCTTAGGACCAATAATCCATTTGTTACTCCACAAACTTGAATCATGCTAAATATCCAGCATGGGGAAGAACTCTCATTGTTCAGAACCGACTAGTAATAGTGATTAGGCATAGGCCTTATGTAATGTACATGCCATAGCCTAGTGAAAGTGAAACCTTCATTTTAATATTCTAACTTCAGTAATGACCAATTGAAGAGGTGTAGCTTCATTTGCAAAATGCATGAAACAAAATTTGAAAGTGAATTTAAAGCCTTGGATATTGTTGATTATTTCTCCCACTTGCTTCAAATACATATTATCATTTTTTTTCATAGGATGTAGAAACAATTTCATTGATTGATGAAATAGATTTAAAAAAGAACGTACTATCTATGACATAGTTACAAAAAAGCACCTCCGCTGTGAAAGGAGGGTAGGTAAGCTGAGGAGAAACATGACTCCTTGATAAAGCGAGGAAGACGCAATACACATTATCATTAAAGCCTCTTTCATCATTTCCATGGCTAAAGATTAGGTAATACGGATTTTCTCGCTTTCATTCAACTATTGGCGACATTCATACATACATAGATGTATCCTCCGTAAAATTTCTATACAGATAAGGCACACATTGAAGCAGAGCATTTTGGTTTAGTTAGACTCCATTGAAGACGTACATTCCGCTGAAATATGATAATTTAACTGGAGGTCTAAAACATGATGTGCCTTATCTTAGTTCAAAACTAGAAGATATGTAGTGAACCTTTAAATTAAAGAACTGACTAACGAATACTCCAAACCAGTAAGCATTTCCTGATAGACTTGATCAGCCTGGCTAACAACTGTTCTACTTCTAACAAATGAGGGTGATGGAAAATACTCAATAGCATAATCTTAAATAGAGATCACCCTTAATGATCCATAATATGAAATCATCTTCCTTTCTAACAAAATTCCAATTCCTTCACGATGTGATGATGCTAAATATAGAGGATTACTTCTCATGAGTCATGAGTCATGACTAACTAAGCTAGGAACTCTTAACACATAATGATCTTGACGATAATCAGTAACATAAAACCAGGATAATCATCTTCCTGAATCATTTGCATGACCATGAAAAACTTCTTTTAGGAGTTCTAGTCTCAGTTACCTTGTAGATAAAATATGGTATAAAGTTCAGTGATTAGTTCATACTAAATTACACGAACTATAAATATTGTGCAAGACCAAAAAAATTGACAGTAAAGTATTACCTTTTCTGCCACCATAATGAGGTGCAGTATCCCAAAATTCATCACGCATCCGCACAAGATCTGTCTTTGATATTGGTTGGGGATGCTTCCAAGGTTTAGGCTTCCGGATTTTTTTCACAGGCCCTGAATCAAAAAGAATCTTCAAGTGACTAAGAGGATATCATAAGTTCCTTATAACTTTTGAATTTAACGTCTGATGAACAATGATTGAAAAAATAAAGTTGAAGAGCCTGAACTTCCTTAGAAAAATAAAGGTATGATCAATGATAAAACTAATCACGTGGTCATTACAACATAAGAAGCCACCACATTTGCCATCTTGCTAAGATTGTCAAGATTAAATTCCCTATAAACATGAGAAGTACCCTGAACATTTCAATTCTTTCATTGAATAATTGTATCATATCAGCTTTCAAAACTCAACTCCACGAGGGAGATCAGTAGAATTAACACTTCTTTGAAATTCCATAGAGAAAAACAAAAGAATTACAAGTGCATACAAAAAAAATAAGTGTGAAAAAAAGGAGTCCAAGAACAAACTACAGAAAATGCTACAATGCAGCAAAATCAAACCAAGATTGTGTCTAACGATCCTATTATTAGACTCAGGCCAAATACCCCAAAATCAAATGATAGTGAAAAAGCTAGCGTGCCACAACCACAGGACTTTACCCTCACTGCGAAAAGACAAACAAAAAAGCACCTCCTACACTTTGGCGAAACAGCCTCTATTCCAAACCCAACAAAATCCAAAAGAGTTCAGCCAGCTAACCCAAAGAAGCTTTAGCAATCACCGCAGGAGTGTATGAGAAACAAATAACTAACCGCCCAAAATTGGCGTCCCAATAAATGATGAAAAAATATCACAGACCACAGAGTTTCCAATTAGAAACTTCAGCAATCAAATCAAGTGCTCAACTAAATGAAAACCCAATCAATCTCAGCTCTTCAAGACCCATAATTACAAGCTTAAGAAGCTCAAAACCAAATGTCCCAAAACGAAAAGGGCAATAAAAAACACAAATTACACTCAGGAGAAAACCAATCATCCACTACAGGCTCAAAAGGCAATCAGGGAATCACAAAGACTAAAATACCAACAATCTATTTGCTTGACAATAAAGCTGATTCAAATCAACAAATTCCCATCTCGCATTCCACACACGCTTTTCCCAAACACGATTAACCACTCCATCAAAATGGGTCACTGCCAAATTCATCATAATATTAAAAAGGAACAAAAACCCAGAATTAAGCATGAGAAATAAGATTGCAATCCTTCATTTCCCAGAAGAAGAATCTCGGAAAACAATCAGAATATGGAAAAAGTAAGTTGAAGGATAATCTCACCGTTGCCTTTGGCCTGCGACGATCCGGCACAACCCATTAAAGAGTACAAAATTAGGAGAGAAAAGAAGGAAAGGGTGAGAACCGAAAGGAGAGGGAAGGCAGATTTGGAAGGAAAAAGTGAACAGAGCTAAGAAGCTTCGCTGATAGTCCAAAAAGTCAAAAGCCGAAGCTTGGAGTCCCTGTGGTTTTCATTACTATTTTCCCCCTTATTAAGTAAAAGCCTTTAATTAAAATCAATAATTATGTTAATAATTACTTAATTGTGCGATTAAGATGATTATCATTATTATTTATTGTCAAAAAAGGATTATTATTATTAATGTTTATTTGTCTTATTTACCTTGAGTTTATTAATGTTAAAATGATAATTATTTTATTTTAAATTAAACCGTTAGTATCTAAACTTTATTTCTAATAAATTCTTAAACTTAAAAAAAAAATATTTATGAGTATATAAAATTTAAGTGGCTTTTATACTAAATTTTAAACTTCAATTTAATTATGGATCCTTAATTCTTATAGTATATAAATATATAAATTTTAAAAAGTGTATTAAATTTCTAAATTTTTATTTTTGTGTTAGATAGATTCCTAAACCTAAAATAAAATCTCATAAGTCGCAAAACATTACACAATTTATAAAAATTTTAAACTACATAATATTATGACTCTTTTGATGATCATTTGATTTTTATTTTTTATTGTTTAAATTAAGTTCATAGATATTATTATTAAGTATAAATTTATTTGTTTTAAAAAAAATTAAGCTAATTTCAGACAACTAAAAAAAATATATTTCTTCTAAAGATGGTTTTCCTTCTTAGAACTTGACTAAACATAAATTTATAAAAACTAATTACTAAAAATGAAATTGCTTTCAAATTAGACTTAAAAATATTAAAGACTTATTAAAAAAAATTCTTTTAATGTTCATGGACATTTTTTTTCCTAGTAAAACCAGTAATTTAAGAGCTTAGATGCTTTTTTATTTCCATATGTATTTATTTATGTATTGGATGGAACTAAATTTATATATCTTCAAACAAGTGAAAAGCCTTATAAAAATCAGCTTGTAGCTTAATCTATGTTAGTATCTTTTTTCGTTATGGAAATTTATTTTTTTATTTAATTCTATGTTATATTTATCAAATAATTTATTATGTCTAATCCGAGTGATATAATAAAGTGATATTCTAAGTCTATGTTATTTTCTTAATTTTGAGATTTAAAACTATTAAAATTGACTTTATTAGCAATTAACTAGATTCCCAACTTAAAAAAGAAAGATTTTGACAATGAACCCAACATTATTTTATATAAATTAGATTCTTTAATAATATATAATAAAAAAAAATTGCAAACTTGACATCTGTTTTGCCATTTTTAAAAAACATATGTGACGTTCCCTTTTGTATTATTATTATTATTTTAAAAAAAATCCTTTGTATTTAAATTGCATTTTTTAGTACAATGGTAGGTGTATTTGAAAACAATCTTTTTAACTGCTAATACATCTATATGATAATTTGAGTTATACTTAGCTGAATAAATATGAGCATTTAACTTTTATATATTCAATATATATATATATATATAAAAAGAGCATTTACATAATTATGAATGATCTTTTTTTCTTTGCGAGGATAGTGAAGTCTATTCATAAAAAAAATATGCAAATTTTTTATTTAGTGGCTGTATGTTTCACATTAAAGAACAAAACCGTAGTTACATTTTCATTTTTGGATAATATATATTTCTTACCCAAATATATATGTATGTATATGACTTATAGTAAGGGTTTGTTTTTTTTTAATTTTTAATTTTAATTTTTTGAAAAAAGTAAGGTTGTTATCAAATATAGGAAAATAAGTCAATTTATTTACAAATATAATAAAATGTCATTATTTATCATTAATTGACACAATAGCCAATAATTTTACTATATTTGAAAATATTTTCAATAATTTTGATATTTAAAATAATTGTCGTTATAGCAGTAATGATAATTTAAAAGTGTGGAATATCTCAAAAAAAATTTAATTTTTTTTAAAAAAAAAGTGTAGAAGCATATATTAGAGTTTCAAAAAGAATGGGGAAAAAAGATCATCAGACCCTTCTAAATTCTACTTTCCAAATGTAAAAGCAAGAAGTATTATTGAAAAGCCATGTGGTAATTGATAAAGTTGTCTAATTATTATTATTGTTATTATTATTTTAAAAAGGTAACAACATATGTGAAAATGATATTGGAAAAGTGACTTATCAATGTCTTGAACAAAAGTTGATTGAGTATGAATTGGCAAAGGAGAAAGAATCAATAAGAAGAAGAAGGAGAAGGGCTATTTTTAAATATAAAAAAATAAATCAAAATATTTATAAAATATAACAAAATTTCATAATCTATCAATGATAACATTGATAGAGACTTCTATCAGTGTTTGACAATGATAGATGTCTATCAATGGCTATCGGTATTTTTCGTTGATAAATTCTAAAATTTTATTATATTTTGTAAATATTTTCAACAGTTTTGTCATTTGAACAATTTTCTTAATAATGATAATAAGAATAATAAAAGGTACACTTTTCTATATAGTATAAATATCAGGACCATTACCAACATACCAAAATTTAAACTTTGGTCCATTTATTTATAGATTATTTTTTTAAAAAAAAATGGGCTATGATTTTACAATTTGATTTTTGAAAAAAAAAAAATGGAAAAGAAAGAAATATCTCATAAGAAAACTATAAATTCAGAAGAATGTAATAAAATAATATTAAAAATATGAATCAATTAAGATTCATTGGATAGTTTTAAGCATGGTTGATGATAGAGATTTAATTATAAAAAATAATAATAATAATAAAAGTATTAATGTTTTATGTCAAAGAAAAACTCAAGTTATATTCCAATGGTTCTCTCTCTTCTTGAGTTTACAACTTCTAACACCTGATGGATTCTATAAAGAAATTAACAAAGTTGCAGCATTTAGAATTTGTGGGTTCATCAAAATGACCACTAATTCTCAAGAGTATCAACAAGCCAATGTAAATCTAGGCCTACATTCAAAGGATTCAAGAAAAATAACATAGGGCTAAAACAAAAAGAAGCCATTAAAGCTCAATCTTCAAGTTTCTTCATAATCCATTCTTCAAGAATGTCCATCTATCTTCTTCGAGGAAGCTAGAAGCTGTCAAGCCTTGCAGAAAACTGAGGTCATTTGTGTACTTTGGCTATGTGTGGTCAAAGGAATTCATCAAGAATCAAGTTCATTAGAAATGGAAGGATGAAGAATCATATCTGTACTTATTCCTGATATTGTACTGGTCGAACTTCGGCTCGTTATAATCCGTCCTCATCTCTGCAGGTTTGGTTTCAGCCCCCAGTACACTTGTTAAGATATCCGATCCTTTCTCTTTCTGTCGATGTCTTGATCTATCCTTCTGGCCCTTGGACCGGCTATGGGAGGAAGACACCATGCCTGTCCCGTAAAACTCGGCGTACTCTTGTCCCGAATGGCCATGCTTGTTTAAGAGAGATGGATTCTTGAAACTACTTGATTTCATTTTTGGTGGCTTCAATTCATCATGTTTGATTGAGGTATGCTTGGTTTCGGAGAGGGGAGTGACAGTTCTCTGTTTCAAGGACACATTGGTCTTGATTTCATCTTCTGGCATCTTGAGAGCATCTTTCAAAGGTGTCAGACCTTTCTCCTGCTTATCTTCTGATCTAAAGTAAGGAGGAAGAAAGGGTTTGAAATTTCCAGGCAATAATTCAATTGCTTGCTTGTAAAGTTCGGCAACGACCTGTCCAAAAGACTCCCACCATGTTTCATCTTTTATGGTATTTGCAAGGTGAATCTGTTTCCCCTTGCTCAGTTCTTTAGTTTCAGTCTCCAAATGTTCACTCTGCACCTATGCACAGTTTATTACTATTCAAATCATTTGGCTAAACAATTTCTTTAACTCTCATAGACGAATGCAAATGACTTCCGAACTACCGAACAAAAAACAAGATTTCAAAAGATCATTGTGAGAGGCATCAGGCGCCCCCCAAATTTCTTTCAAAGATTAAGCAGAAGGAATTGAAGATCTTGGTGAGATTGTTGATAATTATCATTATAATGATTAGAATTAAAACTTTGTTCGCGTTCCGGTGTAAGCAGGAAAAGGGAGATGTGTGATCTTACCATAAAAGAGAAGAATGAAAGCCTGAATCCATGTTGAAGCATATATGTAAAATATCCTATTAGGAGAGCGCCAATGAACATAGCAACATCTGCAAAATGTTTATCGGTGAGAAAGGAGTAGCGCATTAGCATTTGAAGCTGATAAGACTACGGAAATGACATGTTGTGGCAGCGTAATTGGTTATATTTTATAAGAATTAACATTATATCATTTAAATTGCTCGATTTTATGTGGGTGTTGATAAGACTGTTGCCAGTTTTCTTCAAGTTCATTCATTAGGACCAACAACCGAGCTGATAGTTCATTGATTTTGTATATCGAACATAAGTTACATAACATGATCAAACTATTGACTCATAAGTAAGTCCAAACCTGAGGTAGAAACTGAACCATATTGGTAATCACAATCCTCCTTGTTAAGAGATATTTGGCGAAGTGCAGCATTTCCTCTATCAACAACCAACAACGAACAGGTACGCCTAACATATATGATATCAAAATCATTTGAAAACTTTGCTTCCTCACCAGGCCCATCGCTATAGCCCGGAATGTTCGTCTTGCCCCCTGCAATTGTTGTCACACCTACAAATAACTTTTCACTTGAGAGAATGTCTGTATGTCCAAATGCAATACCTACTACTTCCACATTCAAGTTCAATTCTGACCAAAAGTTTATAATAATGAGGGGAAAGGGATACATTTGATTTTGAAATCACAGTACTTTCCGTATCTCAAGAAAGCAGAAAATAAGACACTAAGATATGAACAAATTTTCATTCAAAGCGAAAATCCTTAGTTACTATTTAGGGAGTTCTTATTTACATTTGGGGTGGGGCAAAAAAGACTAATGATAGGTACCCGCATCAACAATCTTTCTGATGACAAGGTTCAGAGTATCAGCAACATACACATTTCCTTTATCATCCATAGTTACGCCTTTTGGCTGATTGAACCGAGCATCACTTGGTTTTCCATCAACATGCCCTTTGTAGCCTTGGAAAGACCCTGCAACCAATCTCGCTCTACTATCTGAAAAGGCAAGAGTTTTACAAACCCCAGATGAGTAAACAACACCATCCCTAGTATGCTACCTAAAAATGCCTCCACCACATGATACAGCAAGAATAGAAAACAAGCTAAACATGCTACAGCAATTAAGAAACATCAAATGGGGAACAAAACCACCATCTTTTAGACAAAATAGAAGTACATGTTTCATTAATGGAGAAGAGAGAAATGAACATACATCGAGATAATGGTGGAGAAACCTTGACAACGTTGCTATTAACTGAATCAACAGCAAAGAGCTCGCCATCTTCGGAGACGCGAATCTTGTAAGGAACCATTCCAATTTCATTTCCCTCTACAATAGTCTCAACTAAGTAGCCACTCTCAAACTGAACAGCATTCCCATCTGAAAGAAGCAACCACGTCCTCATTAAACTTGACCAGATTACAGCTAAACTATATAAACATTACATTCGCCAACAATCAAATGGATTTTACAAAGTGACCTGGTTGAGGAGTTTTGGAAGAAGAACCAGTCCATTTAAGAAGAGAAGACAAGTGCCTTGCCAATGGTCCTGAGAGATTAACATCGTGATAAAAATCACAAAAGGGTTGAATATGAGAACATAAATTCACGAGAACGCCTACAAGAAACAATAAATAGAGAACCCCAGATAAACCTCGACCGAAATGTCAGGTGGAAACTTGGAAAAACAAATCTAATGAAATTCTAGCTCGCACCCACTTCAAATAAATTGCAAATTTAAGGAATGAAAGCACATTTCACTAATGCCAACCATAGCCTACAACAGTAAGAAGCGATAAAAGACCAATATAAGAAAAACCCACTTACCAGAAGGAGCAGAATCAGCTTGAAGAACAATAACTGATACTATGAAGACGAGGAAGAGAAGGGGATTTCTCATGGTAATTGAACAACCCAGCACTGAAGATGAGAGAGAGAGAGAGCAAGGCAAGGATGAATCAGAATGAAATGGGGAAACTCAGGGAAGAGAGTTTCAGCTACTTTCTTTGGGAATTCAACCTTCCTTCCATTTCCAGTGAACTTTTGAGTTTGGGTCGAACTTGGAAGGGAATTGGAGGCTATGATTCGAAGTGGGAAAATGGGTTTGGTTTGGTTTTGCTTCAGAATCTCTGTGATCAGTTCGGAGAGGCTATCTTATTCTTGTGCTCGCATTCCAATCCCACATTCGTCTCTTCGTTTTGCAATGGTGTTTGGAGTTTGGGGCTGGATTTTTGTCAAAACTCAAAACAAACATTCTGCGTAGGAACTAGGAAGGAATATTTGTCTATTTTTCTAAAAGTTGTTTTTATTTATAAATATAAACCGTTCTTTAGATTAATCTTGCAAAAGTAAAACTTCTCTTTTCTGTTTTGTTTTTTTTCATTATTATTCTTTAGATTAAAGTTTATTTTGAAAAATGCATTTTTTTTTCCTACAGGATGATTGCTTTTTCTTCTTTTGATAAAAATATATGTAGAAATGAGAAAATGTTGCACTAGAATAAGAAATTGTTCTAAATTGCCATCTTTTTTAATTAGAAAAATATATAACTTCAATTATTAACCTTTTGAATCATAAGTTATCCTAAGTTTTGAAGAATATGTGTGTTTGGTTTCTGAATTTTAAAAATATATCTTTTTAATTTTTAGGATTATAAAAATAAACTCATTTGGTCCCTTAATTTTTAAAATGTATCTTTTTAGTCCATGAATTTCTAAAAATAGATTTAAAAATTTCCTCAAATAACTCTATACTATTATTTTGAATAATTTTATTGTATTTTAAATTTGAAGAATAATTTTTAAAGCCAACATCTTTTCTAAAATTATTTTTTCTAATTTTAAATATCATATAATTATTTTTTAAAAATCAAATAAAAATACTCCAATGATCCTTTAAATCTATTTTTATAAATTTGAGACTAAAAAGATATATTTTAAAAATTTGGAGATCAAATAGACTTATTTTTATAAATTTGGGAACTAAAAAGTACGGAGATCAAATGCGCATATTTTTTAAAACTTAAATTGATTGAGGTGCTTCTGTCCTTGGTAGACTGGTAGCTGCTATTTTTTTCCCCATTCTTATTTTAACTACAAAAGGAAGGAACACAAAAATAATAAAGAGTTAAGGTGAGTTTTTTTTCTTTTTTTGTTAAATTATAAAAAAATCCTATATCTTTAGGAGTTGCAACATTACCTCTAAACATTCATATATATCTTACAAATGTTTTTGGAGTATAAATTCTTTAGAATTTTGGATAAAAATTGAGATATAGAATGGTGTGACAATGACCTAAAATGAAAATTTAGATCACCATATATTTTAGGTTATCACTGTTTACTTCTAAGCGTCGATCTCTATTTGAAATTTTAAGAGATTTATATTTCAAAGGGTACCTTTGAAACTTTGATAAAAGTTGAGGGTAATATTGTAAGTTTTGAAAGTATGAATATTTTTTAAACAAATGACAAAGTTTAAACATATTTGGTATATAATATAATTTAGTTTTTTTTTTTCAAAATAGAATAAAAAATTATTTAAGAAAAAGCCTAAAAAACCCACCATGGTATTCCTTGATCTAAACATCAATGGTACATTTTGTCCTTGCATGATTAGGTAAGTGCACGGTTATCATATAAATAATCTTTTTTTACACCTTAAAAATCAGAAAAATATATAATACTATTAGCATACTCTCTTTGATTACACTCAAAATTTATTTTCATAAATGTACTTTTAATGTAAACAAACCCCACGTCTTTTAAAAACAAGGCCACATAGGTTTTCTTTCTTTATTTTTTTTTAGTTTAAAAAAACTAATAAATTAATTTATGAAAAATTCATATTAAAAATTTTCCCTGAAAATCCTGTGCAAGTCGATAACATTATTATTATTTGGGGAAAAAAACACTCATTTATTCATATGTTTATAGGCATAACAATAAGATATGATTTTATTTTTCAAAAGTGGAAGATATGATTTCCTACTTAAATATCCATTAAAATTTCTCAAATATTGTAACAATCCGACCTTTCGAGTACTCTGACAAAGGCCGCTACGACTAAATACATGTTTAAAACCCATATATTTTGTTAAAAAAATCATTAAAACAATAAGGATAGTTTTTCCAAAATAAACGTGAAAATAAATAAATAAAACTTTTTTATTCGGGGTCCCTTAAAAAATAATATTCATAAAAAAAAACATTCAAAACGTTAAACTTTGTTGTCTCACATTAAATTCTAGTTTCAAAACATTCAAATGACAAAAACATAGATTGAGCGAAAGCAATTTCTCTTGTCCCCATATGGCTCTGTCACGGTTCCTGTCTGTCACTCGCCAACCTATTCCTGTCATTCTCTGAAAAAATATAGGAATAAAGGATGAGTATAACAATACACAGTAAGTGATCCCATTAACGGGATTAGGTTGTGCATTCACATGTGAATGCTTGTAGTTAGTGGAACTTTCATGGTGAAGCTGTTTTTGAATGGCTAACAAAAGGGATAACCTGACTCGCCTTAACTTACATGTCTAGTGGCCTAGTGGCACATTGTCAATCATGGGAAAAAAACATAATTGTGTATCTGTCGGTTTACACATGTCTAGTGGCCTGAAGGCACACCGTCAATCATGGAAAAAGAAACATAAACGTGTACATGTCAGTTCACACATGTCTAGTGGCATGAAGACACACTGTCAATCATGGAAAAAGAAACATAAACATGTATCTGTTGGTTTACACATGTCCAGTCGCCTGAAGGCACACCGTCAAACATGGAAAAAGTAACATGAACATGAACCTATCGATTCATGCATGTCTAGCGGCCCGAAGGCTCACCTCAAACATGAAATTGGACTCATCGGTCCCCTGTAAATATACATGCATCGAGATGAGATAGTGTATCACCCCTACTAGTCTTGTCATGCATCATATACAAATATTTATGGATAGTTCCACAACTCATATCATGACATAACACGCAGTTTCAAATATGTTCAAACTAAAAAAAAAAAAAAAACATGCATACACAATAAGGTATTATAACTTCCCAAGTCTAGCTTATAGATCCCAATAAGTAACTTGATAAACCTAAATTAGGGTTCCTGACATGGAAACTTCGGTAATAGATTCACGTATCTCAAATTAAGTCAAGGACAGTTATCTCGACAACCAACTCCAACAATTTACTTGAACTAAAACCAACGAAAGGATCAAACGATCGTAAATCCTGCTAGAAAGCACGCCACTGATCTCCAAACTTCGAATAGTAAATGTTCAAAAACCCGTTTCCCTTGTTGGAAAGTGGCCAGAAACGCTCCCAAACTTCAATCTAAAAGCGAAACGTAAAGGATATCAACCAATTTGGGCCAAAAGCTAATGGGTGATCAAGAACCTCCAAGAATTCTAAAACTTACCCAAAATATCAATTTCGGTGACAATGGCATCAACGACGGTGGCATCCATAGATAGGCAGCGGGTGTTGTTGTCGAACGACATAAATTGTTTAGGCTAGCAGCTGGTAGCGAGGGTCTTGCATGAGGAGGGTTTGCAAGAGTGAGAGAAGGTGAATTTCTAGTTTTACCGATTTTATTCAGCAGCGATTATGAACAAACCAAAGCTCCAAACAACAATCCAACCGTTCAAAATGGATGTCTCAAACAGACTGACCAAATTTGAGCACGATCCAACAGTTCAAACTCCGAAAAACGACAATTTTTAGGAAGTTGTCGCTGAAAAACTGAATTGCTTTCTCTCCGATTTTTTTTTTTTTTTTTTGCCTCTTTTCACTCTCATCTAATTTCGAAAAATCTCAATTCATTAATTTTTTTTTCAAAATTTAAAAAGATAAATAAAATATTTTATCAAAATATCTCAAAAATCTCTACATATTCTATTAAATTAATAAATCAATTAACTTTTCAAATTATCTTAATTTATGCTTCAAAAACCAAAATAAAATGGCATAAGATCCATCAATTTGATTTCCAAATATTTAAATTAATTAAAAACCACATGAAATTAATTATCTTCTTATTATTTTTTTTAAGTTGGCCCTAAAATTCAAAATCAAAGGGAAACAAAATTAACATTTTCAAGATAATTAGTTCGAATATCTAATCAATTAAATTCAATTTAACCAATAAGTTTTTCAATTATTTCATTTTAATCCCAATTTTTCAAATGAAAGAGAAATTTAAACTCAATAATTTTAGATAATTAACTTAAATTTTTCTGAAATTCGGGATGTTACATTCTTCCCTCCTTAAAGATTTGCGTCCTCGAAAGTTCAAGTCCTTAAAGGCTCGTTGATACTTAGTTCTTGTCTCATCCTCATGTTTCCAAATCGCTTCTTCAGACTGATAATTCTGCCAAAGAAATTCTAACTAGCATTGTCTCCAAGTTTCAGAAAGTCTTCACCGCTCTAGCAAGAATTTTCCCTAGATTGCTCCTCGTAACTCATGTTCTTATTCAAATGCAAGCACTCATAGTCCAACACATGAGACTGATTTTTCATATACCTCCTTAACATACAAAACTTTTGCCTAAGACAAACTTTAGGCATATGAAAATTGCCTTTTTGTTCATGTATATGTGACTTGGCTACTTCAACTCTCGTATCACTTGTATTTTACTTGGAGCTAAAATACTTTCACCTTTAAAGTCAAATTAATGGCATCATTTGTTTCTCGTTCTAATTTTGTGCCTAAAATCATGATCACCTAAACCTTGATAACACTAGCAATGATGTACCTTTTAACTAATAAAGCCTGATTATTTCATGTCAATAGTTCTCGAACAACTATTACTACTAATATCTCCACTTACAATATTTCCTCCAACTCCATTATAATCTGAAGAAGCTTGTCAAGCACTCATCCAATGCATGATTGTCTAGCTTAATCAAATTCTCATGCTAAAACTGAGTTCCATGACCAATAGCTTAGGCAGGATACCCATTTAACCAACAAATACGAAGATCTAAAGTTCCATGTAGTAACAGGATTGTTCATACTAATTCCAAAGGTTCGCAAACACATATACCTATCTTAAATACCTATGTTCTTAATCTCAAAACATTAATTCTCTTACCTTCTCAAAACCAAAAAAATATTTCTCAAATACTTTCATTTTCCCTCACCCTTATCTTTTCCAAGACCAATAAATCCAAGATGCTCTTTTCCACTTTCCTAGTAAAATATATCTACAATCCAACAACCTAAGCAAGCTATATTTTTTTTTTCTCCGAATAATGCCTATTTCAATCCAAAGTTCCAAATGGTAATAAGAGATTCCTCCTTTACACTAAAACAAACGGCTCATTTATACTAAAACCAACATCTTGTATCCACCCATATCATATTTTAAAATCCAAACGATACTTAACTATTTGGGAGTCTTGAACGCATTAATTTCCATTTACCTCTCCAAATTAAAAAAAAAATAAAAAATATTTCCTTAAATACTTTTATTTTTCTTCATATTTATCCTTGCTTAACCCAACAACTTGAAGGTGCACTTTTCACTTCCAGAGTGAAACATAATCCCTAAACCAAGACATATGACCCTTTTATAACCTTTTCCATAAATCTAAAATTCCATTCCAAACTTGGAACTATAGTAGGGTATCCCTACAAGATAATATTGTTTTTAAACTTCAAAACGTTTATCCTTCCTCTTGGTATGGTTAATTAAACTTGAACCTTTTCATTGCAACAAACACTTAGTTCAAACCTAAGCACCTTAAGAATTTTTCAATCCAACAACTCGTTTTCTCCCATCTAAAGGCAACTATAATTTCAACCATCTTGGCATTCCTTGACTAATTCATCTTACCTAGGTCTTGTAAAGAGTTCCTCATATTATTGCTTTATGCTCCATCTAGTAATTCTTCTTCTTTTCAAGCACGTTACATAAAGAACCAAAACACCATACATTACTCGGTCCACCAACTTCGATACCATGAAAGTGATCATGACCTATTAATCCTTTAAAAAAATTTCTTGGAACATTTTGACTTTAATATCTAGTAATCCTTAATAGAATTTATAATCTCTCTTCACCTCCTTCTTATCTTATAAAGAAACTTTAATCTCGTAACTAAGAATGTGTGCCTTGTGATAACGTTCCTTGTAGCACCACTAGTTTTATTCTCGTAATGCAAAACTTAATATTATTCCACAGTGAATTTCCAATTCACCTACCTTATTCTATAACTTAACCAAATACATCCATTTCTTTCTTTCATGTCATAAGTGCATAACACTTCATGGTTCTATCAGGTTTTAATATCCTTCCATGAATTAAAGTAACGCCAAATGGACTTATTATGATCCTTCTTTCTTTCCATAACACCAAAACAAAATAGTCATCTCATATTAACTTCTTTCATGTCGTTAAACTAATAATAATAATCAGTCAATGCATAAAGCTTGGACATGAAGGCTTTTAAATACATTTTCCATAAAACATTTAATGAAAGAACATACCTGGCGAGGATGAAGGATCCGTGGATAATCATAAGGGACACAAAACAAAGACTCTTAGAACTTAGCCTCTGATACCAACTGTAACGACCTGACCTTTCAAGTACTTCGACAAAGGCCGCTACGACTAAATACACATTTAAAACTCAAATATTTTGTTAAAAAAATCATTAAAACAATAAGGATAGTTTTTTCAAAATAAAATTGAAAACAAAAAAATAATAAATAAATAAAATTTTTATTCGGGATCCCCTAAAAAATAATATTCATGAAGAAAACATTCAAAACATTAAAATTTGTTGTCTCACATTAAATTATAGTTTCAAAACATTCAAATGACAAAAACATAGACTGAGCAGAAGCGATTTCTCTTGTCCCCATATGGCTCTATCACGTGTCCTGTCTATCACTCGCCAACATCACTACAAGAAAAACGGAAACTTCTGACGCCGTTTTAATGCGTCGGGAGTTAGGTCCCATTGGAAGAGACCGTCTCTCCCAACGATCTTCCGACGCCCGTCGGGTGGCATCGAGATAAGGGTCTAGTTACCAGACCCCCTTCTTCTTCCCACTCCCCCAAAATTTTTATCTCTCCCTCTCAAAAACCCTAACCCCCCTCCTCCGCCACCCCCCTTCACACCACCGCCCATTTTCCTTCTTCCCTTCACGCCCCCGCCACTCTCCCCCTTCGCCACCCCTCTTCACGCCTGCACCGCCGCCTGCCTTCCTCTTCACGTCTGCCGTCTGCCGCCGCCTTCCTCCTTCATTGCTTGTAAATTTATTGTTTATTTTCAAGCTTTCATCAAGGTTCGTGCACATACATTTCATTTATTTTCTCTTATTTTGTATCTTAATTTAAGCCATTGTTTTTAATTTCTAGCATGTTGTTAATGTTGGTAATGTTTAATTTTTAGCATGTTACTAATGTTGGTAATTAATGTTGCTAATGTTTAATTTCTAGCATGTTGGTAATCTAATGTGAATTATGAATTATGGATTGTGGATTGAGTTTTTTTTTTCTTTTGAATTGGTGGATTAGCATGTTATTGTGGATTAAGATTATGGATTACTTAATTTACTATAATATATGTTACAATTTCTGCAATTTGGTGGATTATCACTCCTCAAAATTATGGTTTAAACCAGACCCCTTCTTCTTCCCCACTTTTTTAAAATATTGTACTTAACGCATTTAATATTTTAAAAAAGTTTAAAGAATCTACTAGACATAAAACTAAATTTTGTATCTAATAGAAAATTGAACTTTAAATTTTGTGTCCAGCAGGCTTGTAAATTTTAGAAGATGTTGAATAGATGAAAGGCTTATATTAGACACAAAATTGAAAGCTTGGAATGTACTAAATAAAACATTTGAAAGTTGTTAAGAAAATTTAAGCGGTCTAGGGACCTATGTGTTTATTTTGCCTTAAGAAATGAAAATTATGGAACTCAATGCTTAATAATACTTTGTACTTTGTCCTCTAATCCAGGTTATTGTTTTGGATTACAAGTTGGTCAGAAAATATTTATTTTTAAGGATGAATAAAGAATGGATTAAACTAAGAAATAAGTTATTGGTGGAGTATAGAGAAGGAGTATCACAGTTCTCAGATATGGCAAGGTTTCATGTAAATGATTCCGGATGAATAAGATGTCCATGCAAGAATTGTATGAATTCAATTTATAAAAAGATAGATATTGTGGAACGACATCTATTAACGTATGGAATATCTCTCTCATATTGTGAATGGATATATCATGGAGAGCTAGTAAACTTATCTAGAAGTCATACAAGTCATTCAATACAGGATGTTGAAGTAGATAGTATAGAGAGTAATGTTGTCGAAGAAAATGAGATGTTGAATCTTATAAACGATTTACAAGTTCCAATTGAAAACGAAAATGCAAATGAAGGAAGGATTGAGAATAATGAAATGTCCTTTTAATGGTCAAGAAAGATACCACAAACTTATTCGAGGATTTAATGACCGAAGCACATAATGAATTATACCCTGGGTGTTCACAATTTTCGTCCTTAAACTTTTTAGTGAAGTTGATGCATATCAAAGTTTTGAACGGCTGGAGTAACAAATCGAATTGTTAAAAGCAGCGTTTCCAGCTGGCATCTCTATACCTACTTTTTTTTTAGAAACAAGCGAAAATTACGTGATTTTAGGGCTAGATTATGAGTCTTATCATGCATTGTAAATATGATGTGTATTTGTATTGGAAACAGTTTGCAGATTTGCAACAATGCCCTGTTTGTGGTGAGTCTCGATACAAAGTTAATGATGGCAAGGGTAAAAAAATACCACATAAGGTATTTGGCGTCATTTTCCATTGATACCGAGATTAAAACGATTGTTTGCATCAAAAGAAGGCGCTTCTAACATGAGATGGCATAAAGATAAGCGAGTTGAAACAGATGATGTCTTGCGACATCCAGCTGATGCAGAGGGGTAGAAATATTTTGATCGTGAATTCCCTAATTGGCTTAAAAATAGGCCAGAAGATTGATACTTTTTGTATGACCGCTTCGAGAGTGAAGCATTTCAGGTACAATATTTATGGGGTATATCATTTGTTGCATTTACTAATACATCACACTATTAACATATTTTTTTTCTTCAAATGTAGGAAATGTCTGTGACGAACAGGAAGAGTAGAAGAAATTATCGTTCGACCACGTAGGTGGATTGAAGTTATTCCTGCAAATTCAGGCAGAGTTGCAGGCAAAGGAGGGTAAAAAAATAGGATGTGTTGACCTATTTAGGGAAACACACTCTAAAGGTGGTAAGTTTATGAACGAGCTAGCTGAAAGTGCACATGTAACATTTTTTTTCTTTACTGGTTTTTTTTTTCTACTTTTAAATTTAGTCGCTTGTTCTTACCCATTTAATTATTATGTCTAGCATCAAATGTTGGAATTACAATCCAGCACCACTATAAAAGGTTCTCAACTACTAACAGGTGATGAAATCTGTGAGACGGTTTTGGGTAAACGACCCGGATATTCAAAAGGTCTAGGTTGGGGCCCTAAGCCTAAGTCAAGAAGGAGTACCATCTCATCAAGCTCATCATCTACTCAAGGAACGGAGGCGGGAATGAATGAATTGAGAGTCAATTTCCAACAGTCTCAGTCGAGGATTAAGGAACTTGAAGACATTCAAAAAATAATGCAAGAGGATTATGCAAAACAGATGGAAGAAATGAAAAAGATGATTAGAGACATGGTACGATCACATAGAGGAGACCCATCAAATTAGGTATGATTATTACATTATTTAGTTGTCTAATATGTTGCTATCCTGCAGTTATGGTAGCAAAGTTTAGTTATGTCTTAAGTAGCTTTATGATAATTAAAGAATTGTTGGCTATCCTGCAGTTATGGTGGACAAACAACTGGATTTTGATGTGTTTTTTGTTGGCTCTCTTCTTGCCTCTTTTTTTGACTTTTTATTCAACTGTATCTCGCTATCTCCCTGAATCTCGCTCTCTCCCTACCTTTTGCTCTCTCCTATATTATTCTTTAAAGTTTAGACATCTGTAAGAACAGTCTTGGATTGCAAATATGCCCTCAGCAGCTTCACACCCTGATTTGGTTGTAAATATGTGTCATTTAAAGCTTCAACACTCTCATACAAATTATATAAGCATCCCACCATGCCTTGATGTTTCAAAAGCCCAATCACAGTTCCTGAATCTCGCTCTCTCCATGAACCTCACTCTCTCCTTGAATCTCGCTCTCTCCCTGCCTCTCGCTCTCTCCTATACTATTCTTTAAAGTTTAGACATCTGTAAGAATAGTCTTGGATTGTAAAGATGCCCTCAGAAGCTTCACACCCTGATTGACATCCAAAGTAATGACTTTCTCCACCAAAGTACCAACTTCTTTGATATTAAACTTGTTCAAGAGAGTAATACTAGAAATGGTGGACATTGGTTTCACAGTCAAATCATCCATCACCAAGTAAGTAACCACATCCTTCACAAACCCTCCTCCCACATTTCTTTTTTCCTGTGTAGTTGCATTATTAGGTGGATTCACAAATTCACAGACTTAGTTCATAACATACGAACAACTCGGACAAAGATATTTAGGATTACTAGAAACTTTATAGTCACATCTATAAGAGTACATGTATAACTTCATTTGATCAACTGAAGATTCAATATTAGGCAAAAGCAAGGTACAGCCAGATAGTGAAACTTTAGGCTTCAAAAGGGTGTCTTTGCTCTGATTTGGTTGTAAATATGTGTCATTTAAAGCTTCTCATACAAATTAGATAAGCATCCCACCATGCCTTGATTTTTCAAAAGTTTAATCACAATCCATGAATCTCGCTCTCTCCCTGCCTCTTGCTCTCTCCTATACTATTCTTTAAAGTTTAGACTTTCATCTGCCCCTTATTTTAGCCACATTCATTTTCTCTCTCTCATTGCCTCTTGCTCTGATTTGGTTGATAATGATGCCACATACCACACACATATATAACTAAAATTAAATTACATATTGTTTTATGAGATTTTTGTAAGGATGATCAAAAGTTGATTTATAAAATTTTTGTATGGATGACCATTTTTTTTTACCAATGCAATTTGTTTAGCTTTTTAAATTTTTCTTGGCGTCACATATTGTTTTAATTGTTTTTTTTTTCTCACTTATTTTTACTCTTATTCTCTCCATTTGGTTTATTTGGTATCTAAAAAACTATGTTTGTTGTCAAAGAAAGAATAAACAACTTTGTCATTTATTGTCTTCGTTGTTGTGATTAAAAGCAAAATATAGAGAAAGTAGTATTGTTTTATTGGGATGATCCTCTCAATTTTCCTTTTAAACGTAAATTATTAATGCAAAGAGCAATAGTTAGCTGCAGTCTAAGTTACACCCAGTTTCATATATTCATTCCTCAAACCATTTTGGGGACAAAATTTGAGTTTTATGTGTGTTGATCATCATTGTTTACTCGTTTGGATGTTCATTACCACCCGTATTGGAGTTTGAACGTGAATTTGAATTGTTTATCGATATAACATTTCAATGTTTTTGTTTTATTGTAGAATGTTGTTCGGAGATGAGCTGGGACAATTGTTAAAGATGCTGTGTTCGAGAAGTGTTCTAGACATTGTTTTCATTTTACTTCTTTTATGTATTTCTAATATGAATGTTTATCGATTTCGTTTGGATATTGTAATTTTTAGTATAGACTTCATTTGGATATTGTAATTTTTTACTTGTTATAAAATGGACTTCATTTTCGTTTATGTGAATCTTTATTTGGTATAACATGTTTTACCGGATTTCAGATCAAATTTTAAAAAATTCCAAACGAAATATTAAATTTTAATACAACCCACGCATATAGGATCCCCCGACACACTCTAAAATGGCGTCGGGAGTTATGATGGAACTCCGGACGCCTATGTGGTGTCGAAAGTTAGGGAGAACTCCCGACGCCGTTCAAAATTTCGTCGAGAGAGATCTCCCGACGGATTTCTCCCGACCAAACTCTCGACAATAGTTTATGCATCAGGAGATCCTCTCCCAACGAATTTTTCACACTTTCCCAACGAAATGGGACGTCGGGAGAAGTCAGAATTCCTGTAGTGCCTGTTCATGTCATTCCCTGAAAAACATACAGGAATAAAGGATGAGTATAACAATACCCAGTAAGTGATCCCATTATCGGGATCAAGTTATGCATTCACATGCAGTGAATGCTTGTGGTTAGTGGAACTTTCATGGTGAAGCTGTTTCTGAATGGCTAACTAAGGGGAGAACCTAACTCAACTTAACTTACATGTCTAGTGGCCTAGTGGCACACCGTCAATCATGGGAAAAGAAACATAATCGTGTACCTGTCGGTTCGCATATGTCTAGTGGCCTAAAGGCACATCGTCAATCATGGGAAAAGAAACATAAATGTGTACTTGTCGGTTCATGCATGTTTAGTGGCCTGAAGGCATACCGTCAATCATGGGAAAAGAAACATAAACGTGTACCTGTTGGTTCACGCATGTTTAGTGGCCTGAAAGCACACCGTCAAACATGGAAAAAGTAACATGAACATGAACCTATCGATTCATGCATGTCTAGTGGCCCGAAGGCTCACTGTCAAACATGAAATTGGACTCATCGGTCCCCTGTAAATATATATGCATCGAGATGAGATGGTATAGCGCCCCTACTAGTCTAGTCATGCATCATATACAAATATTTCATAGGTAGTTCCACAACCCATATCATGACATAACACGCAGTCTCATACATGTTCAAACTCCAAAAAAAAATCCATACACAATAAGGTATTACAACTTCCAAGTCTAGCTTATAGATCCTAATAAGTAACTTGATAAACCTAAATTAGGGTTCATGACATGGAAACTTCGGTAATAGATTCACGTACCTCAAATTAAGTCAAGGACAGTTATCTCGACAACCAACTCCAACAATTTACTTGAACTAAAACCAACGAAAGGATCAAACGATCGTAAATCCTGCTAGAAAGCACGCCACTGATCTCCAAACTTCGAATAGTAAATGTTCAAAAACCCGTTTCCCTTGTTGGAAAGTGGCCAGAAACGCTCCCAAACTTCAATCTAAAAGCGAAACGTAAAGGATATCAACCAATTTGGGCCAAAAGCTAATGGGTGATCAAGAACCTCCAAGAATTCTAAAACTTACCCAAAATATCAATTTCGGTGACAATGGCATCAACGACGGTGGCATCCATAGATAGGCAGCGGGTGTTGTTGTCGAACGACATAAATTGTTTAGGCTAGCAGCTGGTAGCGAGGGTCTTGCATGAGGAGGGTTTGCAAGAGTGAAAAGGTGAATTTCTAGTTTTAGAGATTTTATTCAGCAACAATTACGAACAAACCAGAAGCTCTAATAATTCACAATGAAATTCTATAATTCACAATGAAATTCTATATGTCTCGAACAAACTGACCAAATTTGAGCACGATCCAACAGTTTAAACTCCGAAAATCGACAATTTTGTGGAAGTTGTTGCTGAAAACCAAATTATTTTCTCTCTGATTTTTTGCCTCTTTTCACTTTCATCTCATTTCGAAAAATCTCAATTCATTTATAACTTGAAAAGATAAATAAAATATTTTATCACAATATCTCCCAAATCTTCAAAGATTCTATTAAATTAATAAATCAATTAACTTGTATAAGATCCATCAATTTGATTTCCAAATATTTAAATTAATTCAAAACCACATAAAATTAATTATCTCCTTAATGTTTTTTTTAAGTTGGGCCTAAAATGAAAAATATTTTCAAAATAATTAATTCGAATATCTAATCACTTAAATTCAATTTAACCAATAAGAGTTTTTCATTATTTTAATTTAATCCCAATTTTCCAAATGAAAGGAAAATTTAAACTCGATAATTTTATATAATTAACTTAAATTTTCCTATATAAAACCTATGATCACAAAATAATAAAAAGATATGATTTTATTTTTCAAAAGTAGAAGATATGATTTTCTACTTAAATATCCATTAAAATTTTCCAAATATTATTTTTCATATATAATCTTTATTTTTGACGAAATCTTAACGCTTTTAGATGAAATATGAAATCTATGATCACAAAATAATAATAAAATTAATGTAAGATATTATCAAAATACAGACGGAACCTCCACGTCCCCACCTTGAAGTCAAAAAGTCGCTACCACGTCAGCAACTTACTACGTGGCATCTATCTATTGGTCGAGTGTCGTGGCCCGAAAAGCATGCGAGCTTCTAATATAAATAAAAAGAAAGATTTCTCCCCGGCTTCAACTTCTTCCTTAATCGGAAGCTTCCGTACAGTTCCAGTCCAATCAACCGTATCTCGCCGTCTCTGGAGATATTATTCCGGTATGTTTCTAGAGCACTTGATCTTCATCTTTAATGGCTTTTATCTGAAGGTTACTAAGTTCAAGAATCAATGCTGTTACACAATGTCGATATTCATGGCCGAATGATCGTTGTTCGTGACGTTCTATGAGAATGCATGTACTTCAATTTTGAATATGCTAGAATCAAGAATGTTAGGTTTAAGTTATTTCTAAACTTTCTTATTGCTCATTCTGATAGTTGATTTTGAACTTGATGATTTAGGATCATAAAGCGTCTTATGAACGATGTGATTAAATCTTTAAATTCCTCCTATTATTTATCGATTGATGTGTAAATTTCCGAAGCTATGAACTAACTTTCTATGCGAATGAGTGTACGTTGTTCATCTTGGATGCCAGGATGTTAGTTTAAGTTATTTGTAGATTTTTCCTTGTGGTTTAAGACTTCTTATTGCTCATTTTAATCAATGATTTGTGAACTTGACGATTTTGGATGAAGAGATGTTATTTAGCTTATGGGACAATTTCTAACTATTTATGAAGATACAAGATAGGTATGAGATTATGAGAATAGCCTATTTCTCTAATGAACTTGTAGTATTGTAGATTAACTGAAATTGTTGTTTTGTTTCAACAGCTCGAATAAAGGAAAATGGGGGGTGGATTTCGAGTTCTTCACTTAGTCAGACCGTTTCTTTCATTCCTCCCAGAAGTTCAGAATGCCGACCGAAAAGTGCCATTTAGAGAGAAAGTCATCTACACTGTGATTTCTCTTTTCATCTTTTTGGTTTGCAGCCAACTCCCTCTGTATGGCATTCACTCCACAACGGGTGCGGATCCATTTTACTGGATGCGTGTGATTCTTGCTTCAAATCGTGGCACTGTCATGGAACTTGGAATAACCCCCATTGTCACATCTGGAATGGTGATGCAGCTCTTAGCTGGGTCTAAGATTATTGAAGTTGACAACAATGTGAGAGAGGATCGTGCACTCTTGTAAGTGCTTCTCTGGCCCTCAATGACTTTCAGTTTTTATGTTCTTTTCTTTACCTTTCGTTCCATTTTGTTTTTAGTTTCTTTCTAAAGTGCATAGTGATTATGAGTATTGTTCTTGTTATTCCCCAAGATGGTATTGTGAATTTTATTGTTCATTCCTCACTTGGTGATTCATCTTCTGCTCAATAGAAATGGGGCACAAAAATTGCTTGGTATACTCATAGCAATCGGGGAGGCAGTGGCTTATGTTCTCTCTGGCATGTATGGTAGTGTTGGTCAACTTGGAGTGGGAAATGCCATTCTTATTATTGTTCAACTCTGTTTTGCTGGTATCATCGTCATTTGTTTAGATGAGCTTCTTCAGAAAGGATATGGCCTTGGCTCTGGAATTTCCCTCTTTATTGCTACCAATATCTGGTGAGATTCGTAACTTCCTTTTCCTCCTTTTTCTCATGGTTTGGCTTTAGATGTTTGTGTTCGCAATTTTTATGATTCTTACTACACTGCATGTCACCTTGTTTCTAAGAGTCAACTCCTTGAATTCTCTTTAATTTGCAGTGAGAACATTATTTGGAAAGCATTTAGTCCCACTACAATCAACAGTGGACGAGGAGTTGAATTTGAAGGAGCCGTTATTGCTCTATTTCATCTGTTGATAATTCGATCAGACAAAATCAGAGCACTTCGTGAAGCATTTTACCGGCAAAATCTTCCCAATGTGACAAATCTGCTTGCAACAGTTTTCATCTTTTTAATTGTGATCTACTTCCAAGGATTCCGGGTGGTTTTGCCTGTGAGGTCAAAGAATGCCCGTGGTCAACAAGGTTCATACCCAATCAAGCTGTTCTACACTTCCAACATGCCAATCATTCTACAATCTGCACTTGTGTCAAATGTTTATTTCATCTCTCAGGTAGATCAACCTTCTGCATTAACTGCAGGACGCCTAATATGTAGTAATGTTTTGGCATCTAACTGATCATTGTGTAAATTTCTGCACAGTTGCTGTACAGGAAGTACAGTGGAAACTTCCTCGTGAATCTTTTGGGTATATGGAAAGAATCCGAGTATTCAGCTGGTCAATCTGTTCCTGTGGGCGGTCTTGCTTATTATATCACTGCACCTTCAAGGTCATTCTTATTCCTTATGAAATCAGTGTTGTTTTCTTCTCTTTTTTTTTCTTTCTTAACAATCAAGTTAATGACTTCATTCTAACATTTGATAGTTGTCTTTATCTTTTTCCAGCTTAGCTGATATGGCAGCCAACCCTTATCATGCCGTGTTCTATCTGGTTTTTATGTTGTCGGCTTGTGCTCTTTTCTCAAAAACCTGGATTGAAGTATCCGGATCTTCTGCTCGAGATGTTGCTAAGCAGCTTAAGGTACTCAGTTTTTTAAAATGTCAGTCGTCAGATGTTATCCTGAAACATTAGATGATCATTTGTCCAATGTCCTTCTTAGTCTCAAGATCCATATCAAGGTTCCTGTATTCTATAATTAAATTGAAAATATTTTTCTTCCCAACAGGAAAATTGACCATCAAAGAAGCATTTTAGCTTATTTTAGGAAATTTAGGAATTTTTAGGTGATTGTGGTTTTGATTGAAGGTTTGAATTATGGTAAGCGCATTTGAATCATACAAAGAGTACAAGGCATCGTAGAAAATCTATTAAGAAACAAAATTTCGTTGACAAAAATCCCACAAAAATGAATTTAAGGCTTTCACTTCAATGGTGGTTTTCCAGGCCGAGAGTGAGAGTGAGCGAGAGTCAGAAGAATTAAAAGGTGCTTTTGTTGATTGGTGGTTTACATCATGAATTGAAAATCTGGCTTAGTGATCGAAGATCTTGCATCAAAAGTATGATGAAATCAATGATCAAAGAAAACAAAAAACGTAAACAGTAGAGAAATTAACATAGTGATGATGTGGCTCACTAACAGTGTTAGCTACGTATGATTAGAGTGAGAGAACAATTTTATTGTTAGAGAGAAATATCATATTACATATTACAAAAGTGTGTGCCTCTGGGATTAAAGAGTTTATATATAGTGCCCTCTAAATCCTAAGGCCAAAATTGTAAATAACATAAATATGAATATAACAAAAAGACAAATCTTTAATTTTGTTTAGTACAACAGTACAAGTAACAAGTTATGGAGATTGGCAAATTTTCTATTTACAATGTTTATTTTTATTGTATATGATGATTTCAGGAACAACAAATGGTGATGCCTGGACACCGGGAATCAAACCTACAGAAAGAGCTGAACCGCTACATACCAACTGCGGCTGCATTTGGGGGCATGTGCATTGGTGCCCTCACCGTGTTGGCTGATTTTATGGGCGCAATTGGTTCAGGGACAGGAATTCTTCTTGCAGTCACCATCATCTACCAATACTTCGAAACTTTTGAGAAGGAAAAAGCCAGCGAGCTTGGCTTTTTCGGCTTCTAGTCATTTTCTTGCACTCATAAGGTTTGCCATAGATATTAACAAACACCCTTCCATTCTCCACTCTTTATTGCCAAACTAATGCCAGTAGACAATAATTGTTATAACAGTTTGACGATGAATGGAGGAGATTTTACTGGTTAAAGCTCGAAAATCGAAACTCTTCGTGGAGCGCCATGCTTGATGTTTCATTCACGTGAACTAAGGTACATTTTCCTTGTATCAATTTCTGCTCCAGGGTGTGACAAAACTTTTTGGGAACCTGCTGGATGATGTTGAAGGTAAAAGTAGGATAACCAAATTAGCTTTGCTTGTAGATGAATTTAGTAGATTTTGTTCAGCTTTATTCTAAATTTTAGTCTTAGAAGATATGAGGAAATCGGGAAAATGACCTTGTAAACGAGCAGTACTAGAGAAGTTCTTTTGTACAATTCAACTGAATAGTTCTTATCATCTCAAACTATTTTTTTGTTTTTCATTGCCTATTGCTAGTGCATACTCAACCGCGGTCTAATTTTTTGTGGTCAATACTCGCCTGTTTGGAATGACTTAATTGAAAAATCATTCCAAACAAACAAGCTCTCTAAAGATCTAAGTTTGTTAAGATACGATTGAATCTAAACTTTGTTTGTCTTAACATCAACTCTAGTTTATTTCACATGTGATTATGTTTCTCAAAGTGTGTTGTCTAATTTTACTTTTTGGATATAGTTATGGGGCAGTGATGGAAAATAAGTGGGGAAAACTTTTGTTTAGAGATTGTATTCATAGGGGCCACTTTGGTCCTTTGATGCTAAGAGTAATGGAGAAAGATGGAGACTCTGATATTGGGGTGTGGCCATACTAAACATGCTCCATTTTTCTTATGATTCTAGGTTTGAGAACTAAAAAACACTAGAAAAAACAAAGCAATAAGATTTTCTTTTTAAAAAAATAATAAATATAAAATAGTTGCTTTTAGAAATTTTGTCAAGTTAAAAAAAAGGATAAAGGAACACAAGAACGATACATAACATAAAAGTGATAGAGATCTAAAAAGAGAGAATTCTCTGGGGCCCTATAGATCTTCTACATGTTGCTGAAATTAATTTTTATTACTCTATTTATTTAGGTTAAATTACCAATTTGGCCTTTATAGAATGAGAAAGTTAGAATTTAATCTGCGTTTGATTTGATAAAAATTTCCTACATAGTCCTAAGATAGAGACTATTTAAAAGGGTTTGTTTTATCAAGTCATAAATAAATACGGTTTATGAGCTTTATATCAAAGCATAGAAACTATTTGGTTTTATCATATTAGAGGCTGTTTTTACTTTTACTAAAATTCATAACTTTAAAATTATGGGGACTAAATTCTAATTTTTCTAAATCATAGGGATTAAATTTTTAATTTATTATAATTTAAAATATTGTAGACTAAATTCTCATTTTCAAACTCATGTAAACTAAATCCTAACTATTTTTTTTTTCAAATTGAATAGCAAATTTGATGCACGAGATTTGAAAAATAGGCCGAATTTTTTTTTTTCAACAAGTGGAGTATTAAAAAAATATAGCATATGCCGTTAATGTGGTAATTTTTGTTTAAAATACTAAAAGAAAAAAAAAAGTGCACGTTCATGTTTTATAAGTTTTTTTTTTTTCCTTCTAAGTAGTGAGAAGTAAAACATAAATAGGATATTTGGGAAATAATTGTATTCTTATGTTTTTTTTTTCCCATACTCAAATATTTAATGCTCTTTAAAACTAAATTTAAAAGGAAAAAAAATCAAAATTCAACTAGCAAAAAATCCAAAATGTCCCACGCTAACTAATTAATTCAACTAGCAAAATATCCAAAATGTCCAAATCCAACTCGTTAAAAACACCTAATTAATTGAAGAGATGTTTTTCTCCACCATTTATTTAGGTGTATCATTTACTATGATGTATGGTTCCAATTTGTTTTTCTTTTGTTTTTTTAGAGAGAATTTCTTGGTAATTCTTCATTAATATCAATTTTATCTTTATACTTTACTATATAGAGCGATTGTTTTGGATCAGAAATTCTGAATTTAGAAAAATAGTTGCCACATAAAAATCAGAGAACTACATGAAATGGACCAATGAGCCAAAAGAGAAAAATAGCAAGAGGCAAAAAGGAGTTGGGTCGAGTCACTTCGACCTTGAGGGTCCACTTTCCGTAGGCCATAATCTACGGCTCGTAGCCAATCTAAATCAATTTTTCTTAATTATCTTTAGGTTTGGAATCTCAAATCCATCATACTATAAATAGGGGGTCATAGACACACCCAAAAGTAAAAGTTCTTCTACCCCTCTAGCTTGCACTGACTCTTTCTAAATGTTGACTGTGTTTTCTTTTTCTTTCTTGCAAGTCGTTTTCTTTCTCTAAAATTATAAATTCTAAAAGTCATGTGAATTTCTTTTGTCTAGATTTTACCATCAACACAAATTAATTATATTGTCTAGGTAAATTGATTAATAATCTCTCGAGATGAATCTTGATAAATATGAACTACTATTATTGACAATAAAATTTGATCAATTAAAAACTAATGAATTAAAAAAATTAAAAGTAGTACGGAAAGTAAAAACAAAATGCATAATTTAATAGATATAAAGAAATTTAAAAAATGAAGATCCAGGGAGATCCAACGTGGCAAGTGGATTCATCATTCATGTTCGATGCACAATTAAAAGACAGTATAATCCTCCCTCAGTCTTAAACAAAACATTTAATTAAATTAACTGAGATTAGATTAATAATTTTTTTTTTTTAATAATTCCAATTACACGAGCTCTCCAAGTTTCAGTATTCTTAAGTGTTAAATTAACCATTTAATAAAATAATAACAATAAATTAATTAAATTAAACGGTAGATTAACGTCATTCTAGAGCCCCAAAATGCAAAGCTACCACTACGAGCCCACGACAAGGTCCACTTGTATTAAAGTAATATCAAATTAATATTTTAAGAAATCATATGTTTTCTAAACATTAATAATAATAATAATAATAATAATAATAATAATAATAATAATAATGGTTCGAAAACAAAAACTCTAAAATAACAAATAAACTCAACATGTTTCAAATTATATGTTTAATAGCTATATCTACTGATTCAAGTTTAGAGATATAGATTGATTTTTTTTCTCTATATTCTATTATGGATATATAATTGAATATTGAAATACTTAATATATATAAAACTTATCGATGCTTTGCTTATTTGAACTAACATTTAAATCCACAACAATATATTGCATTTTAATATAATAGTTTTATAAAGAAAAGAAAATGAGAAAGACGAGAAACACATTTATTTATTGAACTACATATTAATGATTGTGGTCCCTAAATTTTTCTTTCTTTTCAATGTGAAAAAAGTAAATAAAACATTAAATATCTATGTGTGTGAGACGTGTGACTGCATGGTCTTACTTGAATGGATATGGTTGTTACTTGTTCGAGTTTGATGTTTTTTGTCATCCACCTTGAACTAGCATGCAAGATAGATTCTCACATTGGTGTGGTGTCGTACCCAACATTTTTCGTTGTTTAATTTAGTATAAACTGAAATGTTGAATTAGTGTCGTTGAACAAACATAGGTTTTGAAGGTGGATGTGCGCTCCTATTCATACTATACCCTTCTATGACACCTTATTGAACTTGTATTAAGGGGCAATGTAGTGTTAGTAGAGAATCTCGAGGCAGGTTTGATAATATGTTAGTTGTTTTGAGATTACTTTACTCATTTTGTGTATGTGATGATTGTCTAATTTATGTAAATGCGATTTACGAACCAATCCCTTTTAATTTTAGAAAATGCTCGTGCACTGGTTTTGATTCATAGCCTTTCTAGTTTCTAGTGATTACCTTTACCTAGTAACATATATATAAATGAAAAATTAGATTGATAAGTATATTTATGCATTAATTCACATTTTCACTCTTACAACAATGAATTGTTAATCCTACTTTAAATGCATAATGTGTAATTATAAAGTCAACCCTTTTTCAATTGTTGTTAGTAAATTAAAGAGTGACTAACAAAAAAAAAAAAGTTGCAATATATAAAATTAAGATGAACTCCATAGATTCTATGTACTTTTAGACTTAGTTTTGGTTGGCTTTTTAGCCCAAAAGAAGAACCCTCCCACAAAATAATAGTGACAATGATGCAATATTTATATATAAAGTGTAATGATAATATTCAAATTATAGCTAATAATATAACACTTTCTATTAACTTTTTTTTTTCTTTAATGGTACCGTACATGCAATATTAAATACTAAACTGTAAGATGATTATTCTATTTATTGTGGCTATAAATCTAGCCTTGCGTTAATGGAGAGCATGATAGGTGTTTTAAATCAAGTGAATGTATGTTTCATTTGAAAAATTGTAAATATAACAAAGTTTTAATAAAGTCTTTTCATCGGTAGATTTTTATTAATGATATAGTACATTCTTAATAAACTCTTACTATTTACATTTTTGCTATATTTATTAATATTTTGGGCTTGATTGCTATATTTACAATCGTCCTTAAAGAAAAAGACGTAGGTACATCTTGTGTTACATCCATTTTTTGTGTAGCCCATTCAAATGTTTAATCACAAATTGTCACGTGACAATTTTTTTCAAAAGTAATGTAGTTTTTTAAATATTTATTTTCATTTGTGATTGAAGATGATGCATGAAGCTCCTAAATACAGAGATATCAATTTAACCCACGGATATCTATCTTTGATGTAGACCAAATAGTTGTTTGATAGTTAACCGATGTTATACGAACAAATATATATACTAAACCTGCCACTTCCCTTCATATTTTTATTTGATATCATTTGTTAATTTTACTCGCAACTTCGATTTAAATAAAAAAAAGTTTGAACATCATTTTAACTGAACTCATGTTTTATCATCCAGCCAAGTGCTCAAAAATTTTCTTATGTTTGAATGTACAAACAACCCAGGAAACATTCCATATTTCATGCAAAAAGAAAAAGTAAAAAAAAATAAAAAAATTAGTTCTTAAACTTTCATAGAAGTAACAATTTAGTTCTCAAACTTTAGTTGTAACGATTTAGTCTCTATATTTTTAATTTTGTAACAATTCAGTCCCTAAATTTTTCTATGTAACAATTAAAAAAAAATTGAAACTTTTAATGTGAAGATTTAATGAGATTTCTTATACTGATAAATTAATTAGAGATTCAATATTTTTATTAAATATAAAGTCTACATCATAAAATAATAGAAATTGACATCAAATTTTGATAATTTTTTTTTACTTTAGGAACTAAATTATTACAAATTTGAAAGTATATGGACTAAATTATCACATATTAAAATTCAGAATTACTTTAGGATCTAAATTATTACAAATTTAGAAATATATGGATTAAATTATTATATACTAAAGTTTATGAACTAAATTGTTACACAATTGGCCATGTAAAGACTAAATCATTACAAATCAAAATTTAAGGACTAGATTATTATTTTGAGGGATCAAATGTATTTTTTAACCTAAAAGACAATCACATAGATATGGTAATGTCTGATAAAGACGAGTACTTGATAAGAATTAAATAAATAATTAGCATAAATTTCAAACTTTTAACCTACATACCAAATTCTTTTCCCAAATTTAAAAAAAAAAAAAAATCTAAATGGAAAATTAAAATTATGTATAAAGAAAACCGATTTTACTTTCAACCGTAGAAACAAAAAATAACAAAAGATGACAAGAAAAAGAATCAGAAACATACAAACATAATAATAATAAATATATATATATATATATTGAAAAAAGCGGCGTTTTATGTTACGTTTGAAATACCGATATTTGACAAATACATCAATAATTTAATTTTAGAAAACGTCGATATAAATTTCGGAAAAACATTGATGAATACTTCTAAAAACTATATAAAAACAAATTATTAAAAAAATTTAGAAAATTTATTTTAAATAACAAAACTATTGAAAATATTTATAAATAATAACAAAATATTATATTATATATATAATAGATCGCAATAGACTACTATCTATATCTATCATGATACATATAGATACAAATATAGTCTATTGCAATCTATTGTTGCATATAATATAACAGTAAAATTTTGTTATATTTATAAATATTTTTGTTTATTTTTTTATAATTAAAAATAACCCAACAAATTATCTAAACTAATAAATTATACCTTCCACTTTGTAACGGGTGTCAATTTAGAAATAAAGATTTGCAAATGTGTCTTCAACATTTCGGATTTCTAAGTACAACAAAAGGTTAGTTTTGATATTTTATTTTTTCGTTATTCCAAAATTACCTCTTACTAATTTTGTCTCCTCCTTTCATTTTCGTCTTCGAAGATTCTTCTTATTTTCTCTTTTGATTCTGCACTCTAAACTCATCTATTCAATGAAAAAAAACCAAACAAAATAGGAATTAATTGGATAAGGAGTCAGAGCCATTGAAAGAGATCAGGAATGAGATTAGTAGTTGATTTGGTCATTCATCATCGAGCAATTCCGATCAGCATCTTCCTCCAATTGTTTTGGTCCATGGAATTTTTGGTTCTGTAAAAGGTCTTGTAATTTATGGCGATCACTTTTTATTTCTGTTCTGATTTGTTTTTTGTTATTTTTTTCTAATTTAATTTTGACTTCAGAGATTTTGAAGGTTATCGTATTTTGCTGGGCAGAGAACAAAGACGAAAAGGTTCTTGTGCCTGGTAGGGTCCTTAACTACCATTTACAACAGGTTAAAAAGAAAAAGGGAAAATTTGATGTTCTTAAAAAGTTTTTGTGGTGTTTTTTCAATTTATGGAAATTTAATTGAAATTGGGTTGCAAGGCTCGTGAATTCTTCTACTATTTGAAAGGTGGGAAAGTCGATTACTATGAAGTATAAGAATCAGAAATTTAAAGAACTAAAGAACGGGTTGGGGAAGGGGAGTTGAAGTGTGTATCAAGTGTACGTCATGTGTATATCAAATGTGTATCGAGTGTATATCAGTAGTGAATCAAGTGTATCAAGGGGCATCGAGTATATCGAGGGGTATCAAGAGGTATCAAGTCATTAAGTGTATCAAGGGGTATCAAGAGATATCAAGTGTGTATCAAGTATGCATCAATAGTGTATCAAGAGGCACCAAGTGTGTATCAAGTATATTAAAGGATATCAAGTGTGTATTAAGTACAAAATAAGATCGATTTTAAGCATGTGATTTTTGTTGTGATTTTAAGAGTTTATGGAGTGTAGATTCATCAATAAGGGTTTGATTTAGAAATCAGACAGTAATCAACCAGCAATAAAATAGCAATTTGTATAATTAAGTATAAGTATCAAATAGTAACCAGACAACAATCAGTTAGCAATCTGTATTACTAGTAATTAGACAACAATCAAACTAAACTTCTATGCTTAAACTATTGAATGAGGAGAAGAAAGATCAATCACCATGATTCTCTTTTGATGGTGTATATCAGTCGTGGTAAAAATCAAGAGAAGAAGAACTAAAGTTCAAGTAAACGAAAGTGAAGTAAAAGTCATATGATAATAATCGACATAATCAGCAATTACTATCATATAGCAATCAAACAACAATCAGAGAACAAACTATATTATTAGCAATAGTAGAGCAATCAATATCAAATAAACTTTAGATAGTAGTCACATGACAATCAGATAGCAATCAAATTCCATACCGTCAGTGAATCAGTGAGGGCATTTTGACTTTTCAATTTCAATGCCTCATTTAAGTTGGGTTGGGCTAACCGATTTTGCTGTTTTTGTAAAACTTAAATTATGTGGACACATACTTTATTTTTATATCTTATTTTGGCATGCTTACAACTAACCGTTATTTATATAATATTTACGTTAGTAACATTTTATTATTGTAATTTGATATTTAATAGAATTTTAATGATATAATGAGAATGTCAATTATTAATATCCAATCTATAAAAATGTATACATATAATATTAGAAAAAAAATACTTTTTTGGTTCATAGGTCTTGGGTGGAAATTTTCACAAAATAACTCAAAAACCAAAAACTTTTCTATCAATGACTTCTTCCTAAAAACTTTTATACCACTGACATTTTGTCCATGCGAAATTCTAAATTACCTCCAATTTTAAAAAGCCTTTAGACCAAAGCCTTCCATCTTCTTCCTTCAACCATTTCTCAAACATTCAATATGTATTCAATGTAACACCAACATTCCACCGAAGCATTTATTCCCAACTAATATTCTACCAATAGCATTTATTCCCAACTAATATTCTACCAATGGAAGGTCACTCTCAGTATTCACTTTCTGTCAAACTCCATACGAAATTCTCCCATTGTTCTCTTGGAGCTTTATCTCAGAGTTTCAGTCCAATATCCTCATCGATCGTTCTCTCGGAGTATTCGCTTTCATCGTCAAATTCATAAACGGAGAAAATATAAGTGATATTTAATATTTCTTGTCCAAAATCGCTTTCATAATAAGTGTCGTTTAGCATTGAATGAATGATCGTATAGTAATATATACACAATCATTCATTACAATATAAACGATCGTTCATGAATTACTAGACGATCGTGTAGTAAGTTATAAATGATCATCTAGTAATTTATAAATGACCATGTAGTACTGTATAAGCGATCATGTAGTACTGTATAACTGATTGTGTAGTACTGTATAAACGATCATTCAGAAATTTATATGATCGCATATGCAATACTAAGATAACACTTATAAATAGTTGGGTGATCACATGTCGATTATTGGGCAATTTGTACAACTTTTATGGGATGTTGCTTAAAATTTGCCTATCCCATTGCAGATCAACGACAGTACTTCGCATCTTTGTACAATATGGAGGGGATTAGGATAAGTCCGGAAGAAATTATGTTAGAGGTCATCTGAAAGGTCTGAAAGTAAAAAATGATATAACAGTCAGTGAATTAGTGAGTATTATACACAACGATTGAATATCGATCCAGATATGTTTGATATACACATCAAATATTGTCACAATTTATTGGTCCCAACTCCCCCGATTGACATAATCTATGATGAAGACCTTAACTTTTTTCGAGAAGGAAATGATGCATCCCGGATGCCATTATTTGTATCATTACCCCTTGTGAAAGTCATGGAGTGCACACGGACGATATGTACCAACATTGCAATCCAGCCAATCAAACCATTTCAACCACTCAAAACTTTGGGTTTGCAACTACTCCAACACGTAATATTCACATATGTATTCATTGGATGATCATATTGAGCCGTGTAACTTGGGGGATGACCAAAGTGAAGCTTGGTTTGATTACAACAGTGAACCCAGATGTACTTCACAGTTTGATACTAAACATGGATATGAACAATCTTCAGGAATACAAACTTCTTCCTGATGCATTTTAATTTGTTTGACAAATTTAAGAATAAGGACATAATCTCACACTTCTACCTAGCGGCGAAAGCTTATAGAATGTCTGAGTTTCAGATATATTAGGCTAAGCTCCATAAATATCATGGTGTGATAGCTTATCTTGAGGAGGTTAGATTACAACGGTGGACAAGAGTTTATCAAGTCCATTGTAGGTATGACAATATGAGGAAAAATATAGTAGAATGCCTCAATGAAGTATTGAAAGATGCATGAGAACTATCAATCACAAAACTATTGGAGCATATCCATGAGTGGTTACAAGGTTGGTTCTATGTTTGACGTATACATGCAATGACATGCACAAACATTGTAACTGGTTACGCAATTAATATTCTTAAGGAATTGAAATTGATATCTAGAACATATCGTGTTTCCCCTGGTGGACATGCATATAATTAATGTGGACGATGGATATTTAGGGGGTTGGTTGATCTTCGTCCACAGACATGTACTTGTATGGAGTTTAATTGCATCAAGATCCCGTATTCCCATGTAATATCTGCAGCGATCCTGAAAAACATTAATGTTCAAACATTATGTGCAAAATGGTTACAGTTGAGTGTGAGCTTGTTGCTTACGTCGAACTAATCTTCCCAGTTGGACATAGCCAAGAATGGAGTTGAAGACCATACTTTGAAGACTTTAAAATCTACCATCATGAAAGGTAGCAAGTATCGGTCGACGTTAAACCATTAGGATACCTTCTATTGGAGAGGAGTCATGTCAAATACATAGGTGTACATAATGTGGTCAGAGAGGACATAATAAGAAAACGTGCAAATAAATATTAATAACACCTGACACTGGCCCATCTAGGCTCAACGATATGTAACTTGTATACGATCGCTTATTTATTCATGGGCAATCGATTGGGTATTTATATACGATCACTTAGTTGTTTGGGCGACCGCTTAGTTATTTCTATACAATCACTTAGTTATTTGTTGGCGATCACTTAATTATTACAGATGATCGTTTACTTCAATCTATACGACAACTTAGTTATTTCGATGTGATCGCTTTATTATTTGTATGCGATTGCTTTGTTATTTGTATGTGTTATTATAGTTATTATGTGTGACCGTTTACTCAGATATATGTGACCATTTAGTTAGTTTTTGGCGATTGCTTAGTCATTTATTTGCTTATTAAATGTACATGGCAATTTGAATTTTAATACCATAAAATATTTATTTGCCCACAACTGGGCAACATACTGTTTCCTATACAATGCCATATTAGAATGTGTTAAGCTAGCCCTATCAACACTAGTTACACAATATTCTATAAATTTAGCACAAAAAATGTCACAGTTTAGAGACCTTCCCTCTTGGAGAGTCACCTTCGATCTCTTCACTTTCTATTGCCTGTACTTGAACCTCCTATGTTGAATGTCAAATTGGACAGTAATCAACATCGAAGGTATTACTCTGGCCACGAGCTGAAGATAACCATCAACTACGTCACTACCAATGTAGTTCGACATGGAGTCAAATACAAAGATTATGCACCTCTCCAGATCGATGACAAACATAAGCTAGTGTTGTTTGATGTTGATTGGCTCAAATACGAAGTCAACATCCATCCACGCTGGTTTTTATTCTTCATATTGCCCAAGCACGTAGTAAGTGAAGAAGTAAGAGTCCGCCGAAAACCTCATGTGTGCTTCATGATCCAACCAGCCTGCCACTTTGCCATCCTCCATTTCAAGACCTTCTGACAGAATATCAAAAGCAATTCCCTCTGGCTCCATCAAAGCACCCTGGGAAAGGCAAGATGTAAATACATGGTTGAGTGAAGAGTGGTTTCAACAAATATGTGAAATTTCCTTACTGTGAAGCTCGAATGCACGTGCATCAATAGAAGATCCATAGTCTTGTCCAATGATAACTGACAGAAATGCCAGTTATTATAAGCCTCTTATTTAGAATCATGAGGGCTAATAAGTAGAAAAACACGGTGATAATACTTAGAATTTGCTAAAAATTGAGTATTGCGTCAATTAACACCTAAATCCTCACTGACCCCAATATTATGCGTTACTCTATGTCAAAGTGTCTATTTTTGTAGCCATCGCAGGAATCAAAAGCATGCGATTGAAATAAGCGATCGCAAAGACAAACGCATGAGCTAAGCAATCGCAGACGGTAACTACATGCGTCCAACGCATGGAAGTTGCGGTAATCGCATGCGTCCAACGCATGGGAATTGCGGTGACCAAATGGAGATCGTGGCCACGGAGTGATAGCCATAATAGAAGATCGCAAGATGGGTAGAACGCGTTGATAACTTCAGCTAAATTAGATCCGGACGCATAACCACATGCGTCCAACGCATGGAAGTTGCGGTAATCGCATGTGTCCAACGCATGGGAATTGCGGTGACCAAATGGAGATTGCGGCCACGGAGTGATAACCATAATAGAAGATCGCAAGATGGGTAGAACATGTTGATAACTTCAGCTAAATTAAGCTCGGACGCATACCTTGGGAGTATCAATAAGATAAGGCGATGTGACAATGCCCATACCGCGACAAAAGCAGCAGTGAGCCATACCGTCATCATTATAACTGTCGGCGTCTAAACTCTATAAATATCCATTGCGACCTTCATTTTAAGACATCCGAATTTCTGCCTCAAGGCAAAAGTTTGTGATCACAGATGAGAGCTTGAAAAAGATTTTCAGTGAGAATTCTTCATCTCCATAGACCAGACCAAGTGACGACTGGAGCTTTCGTCGGAGATAGAGCTCGAGAGAAACATCTCCACCATTCAACCATGGCACCACCGAAAGCCTTGACGCAGAGTCCTTCCTTTTTCTTCTAATCTCTGTATTGTATTGCATTTTAGCTTAAGATATTAAGACATTTTGTAATCAATGCAAATCTTAACTCTTTCATTGCCATCTTCTTCATCATCTTCATCTCTATCGTAGTTTATTTATCAAAGACAATGGCATGCTTAATAGGGTAGCCTAGAAATAGGACGCATGAAGCAACCCACCGAGAGGTGTGCGTTGTGCGAGTATAGTGAGTTAATCCTCTTTGCTTGGTGAAAGGCGTAGCAACGCTTGTCTATGAGATGTTGCATTGCTTGTCTATAAGTTAAATAGTCGCGTCTAACTGTCTGAGAAGGTAAGAGATGGAACGCGTTAAAGCAAAGTTCGCATTGTTTCTAGAGATAGGCACAATCTTATGCTCGACGCAACCATGCAATATAGAGATATAGTCATGCGGCTGACCATCGAGAGGTGTGCGATGCATTAGTATAATAAGCTAGGATTACTCGGGTTATTTAAGATAATAAACATTATTATGCGTTAATAATTGTCGTGTCTTTACTTATTCTCATTGCAAGTCTTCCATTGCTCGATCTGTTTAGTTAGAAGTAGGAATAGTATGTACATCTATTAAACTTCTTTTTATTTTTCTTTTCATCGCTTCAAACGCATTGCTTCACAATAATTAGTGAGTGACAAGTCCCTGTGTTCGACCTCGGATTACCCGAGAAACTTGCGTTTGCGTTATACTTGGCGCAAGCGTAAGAAAACTTGTGATAGGAACGTGGGGTCATTGCATATTAGTCTAATGCATCTTCATTTCAACGCATGACCTTAGATGCATGGGTGCAAACGCATAAGCTATGTCTAACGCATGAATTCATGTACAGCCCCATCCGTCCTTAATAAATAAAATAAACAAAGCATTCCTATTTTCCAACATCCAACAAAAAAATAATAATTATTATAAATACTGTAAATTCTAAATGATCATGTAGAATTATCTTAGAAATCGTGTATAATTTCCTAAATTAATGTAAATACTTACGTCTGTAGTCGGAAAAGTAGTTCTCAAAGGGACGTCCATCTTACCAATTTGGCAAGTGTGCACATATAACAATTAGTAAACAATCGCATAACAAAAATTAAACGATCGCATAACAGATAGCTAAATGATTGCACAATATAAACCTAATCGATCACATAATAAATATATAAATGATCACGTAATAGTTAGTTAAACGATCACATAACAGATAGCTAAATGACCGAACGATATAAACCTAAACGATCACACAATAAATATCTAAACGATTGTGTAACAGTTAGCTAAACAATCGTGTAAAAGTTAGTTAAACGATCGCATAATAGATAGCTAGACGATCGCATAACAGATAGCTAAACAATCGCACGATATAAACCTAAACGATCACATAATTGATATCTAAATGATCGCGTAACAGTTAGTTAAATGATCGCATAACAAATAGCTAGACAATCGTGCAATATAAACCTAAACGATCACGCAATAAATATCTATACGATCACGTAACAGTTAGCTAAATAATCGCATAATATAAACCTAAACGATCACACAATAAATATCTAAACGATTGTTTAGTATTCTCTATTTGATCGCTTAGTAATCTCTATTCGATGGCTTAGTAATATCTAAACGATCGCTTAATATTCTCTAAGCATTCACTTAGTATTCTCTATCTGATCACTTAGTATTCTCTCAACGATCGATTTCAAATGAATACACGATTAAACCCTAAAAGATAGTCAAACCTCGAATATTAACATGCATTCTTCAAGGAGGAGAGTCTCATACCTTTTAGATCACGACGAAAGTGGCAAGTGCGTAGAGAGGACCGACAAGAAACCTGCTAGGAGTGCTCGACTGAAGTTTGCAGAGAAAACGGGAGCAAATTTGAGAGAAAATTCTTCGAAGAGAAATGCTTTGAGAAGGAAAGGAAATGAAGGGACCTATCGTTGTAAAGTATTCATAGAAGCACGTGGATATCAAACGGTCTGAAGGCTTTTTAAAATTGGGGGTAATTTTGGAATTTCATATGGACAAAAAGTCGGTGGTAGAAAAGTTTTTAGAAAGAGGTAATTGGTAGAAAAACTTTTGGTTTTTGGGTCATTTTGTGAAATTTTTCGTCTTGGGTCTAGTTTCTATTTAGTCCCTAGGTTTCAAAATATTACATGTGAATTTAGTTTCAGTTTTGTCTTGATTTCAAAATGCAAGAACTTTACCATTGACATTTGAGTTTTGTTTCAATTTGGTCTTTATGTTTTAAGATTTATACACTTAACCTCGATTTTTCACTAAATCCTCACTTTCTGTCTCTAGAGTTACTTTATTTTAATAAATTAAAAGAATGATAATTAATTAAGTTTCACTATCTTTATCACCTTTTAAGTTAAATTTTAAATTTCACTTCATAATTATTTTTAATTAATTATTAAAAATCGACATCGACGATTGAAAGTGAATATTTAATTAAAATAATTGAGGTTAAAAACATAAAATCTTCAAATTCATGGATAAAATTGAAAAATAACTCAAATTTCAAATGTAAAATTATAATATCTTTAAATTTAGATACTAAATTGAAACAAACCTCAAAACACTTAGAAATTAAATGTGTGACATTTTAAAACCAAATAGAAATTAGAGTTAAAATTTAAGAATAAAAAAAATAAAACAGATATAAAAAATATAGGACAAAAATGTCGAATAAAAAAATTGTAATAACAATAAATTTAATCTTAAATTAAACATGGGTGAAAAAAAATTACAAATGACATGAAAAAAAGAAAAGAAAAGAAAAATAAAAGAGGACCAATGGGGTAAAATCCAATGTCAGTAAAATTATTTGAAAAGTGGGAAAAAGATTTAGGCTGAAGCGGGGCCCACTTTGTCATAGACAACCATGTGTTTGACGTATCCACTCACACCATTTTTACATCCTAATGTTTACACTCAAACCCCTCCCCTGGGGCTGGGGTGAGGCCACCATCTTTCCCTCTAACGTCATATCGCCCAGATAAAAAGTTTTCACCGATCTTCCTAAATTACCCCTCTCTCGTCCCACATTCCCCAATCGTGTTTGTAATATTGCAAGTTTGAAAACCTTTTATAAGAGTAGATAAATTTTCAATTTTATTAGAAGAATATTGTACTTTCTTTATAAAAAAAATCACTATTGAGCCAAAAAAAAATTAATATTTGTTTTTTTAAAAGAAAAATCCAAAAGGTCGCATAATGAAGATGTGATCTACTTATTTTTTTTCAAATTAAAACTTAAGTTATTAGATTACATGAAGTTTCATCTCAAAACTACTTGACTATGAGATATTAGCTCACACATATTTCTAAAGATAACAAGATCTCCTCATCTATTTAATATATGATCCACGATATGCCCATCTCAAAATGATGTCTTTGTTGTTGGTTTTGAGACGTAACGTCACATCGTGTTTATCTAATATGATATCAACACCTATGAAGTTCAAAAAGATATTCAGTCCAATAATGATGAACTTATAAGAGGTAGTATTTTGAGGGAGTATGTTGTGATTCCACATTAAAAAGATGAGAAGACCTCACAATCTTGTTTTCAGATACATTGATTACTTGTCCATTGCTAATTGATTATGTTATGCAATTTCATGTTTATCTAACACCTTTTGTATCTAATAGATACTTAACCTATTCAACATTTTTTTATTCACAAATTTATTCAATACAAAGCTAAATGTTTACGGTCTATTTGGTAGGCAACTCATATTTTGTTTTGTGTTTCCATATTCAATAATTCAGCGATTATGCGTTTGATTGGCAGTATGGATTCTATTTTCGAGATTATGTGATCCAAACAATGTAAATTCAGATAACAACTTTTTTGTGTTTCAGTGTATTCAATTTTTGAATTCAAAATTGTAAACTGCAGAATTATATCAAAAATGATAAAAACAATAACAAATCACTACAAGAAATAACATATACAATAGCTAATGAAAAAAAAGCTATAATAGACTTTTTATAGTATTTTTCAAAAGTCCTAGCAGTCTATGTTATTAAAAGTCTTGGACTTTTTATAGCGCTTTTCTAAAGCTATAATGGATGTTATTATAAAGTATGAGGATACAACTTATATACGATGTTATAAAAATATTTGATAGTGTTTTCTATTAAAGCTATAATATGTTTGTATAGCTAAAATAATGTGTTATCTTTAACATATAATAGCCTTTTCAAAACTATAATATAGTATTTATAGTTGTATTGTATGTTATAGTAATGTTATTTAATTAGTTCCAATTATTATAATTATTATAATAACCTTTTAATAACATTTCGTTTTTGCTATATAAATATTTCCATAGTTTTAACTCATGGGTATAAAACAGGTAACTTCTTTTTCAAAAATAATTTTTAATTAATTAGTTTTTGATAAATTTTAGCTCAAGTACTCAATTTTAGTTAAAATATACACACATAAAATACTTCATAACATAATAAATACCAATAACTTCCATTCATAATCTATTGACATTACAAAATAAAATATTCACTAATTTCCTAGTATTTCATGTTAAAATTCAATTAATTTTATTAAATTAAAATATGTAATATATTATATTATATGATATAACAAAATAATATAATCACACAATTTCCTTTTTACATAAAACAAATTCATAAATTAATTAGTAATAGTTTATAATCAACCTAGTATTTAGTGGATAGTTATAATTAGTTTTATAGTTTATAGGGATTTTTTTAAATAAGGTTATTTTAATAATTATTAACAAAAATAGGGTTGGGCCGAAAGTAATGTAAAAAATAGAGTAGTTGAATTGTGGACCCAGTATACAATTAGTCTTAAATCATGGACAGGGTCCACAACTTCCTTTGCATCACGTGCATCTAACATTGACAAGATATCCATGGTGTTCCCGCCCCCCCTATTTCATTCCTCGTCCCCGCTAATTTTCCACGGGAAAATTTTTTCCCTTTTTTTTAATATATTCATTTTTAGTAATTTTTTTTATTCTCAACCAAATAAAATTATATATATTAAATGAGTTATTTCCAATAAATTTTTCATTCAAAGAAAATAGTATAAAAGTTCATTATAAAAATAATACTATTATATGTGTAAAAATATAATTTAATCCTATAATTTCTAAAAGTTAAAATTTAAATATTACAATATCATAGTCAAGCTTTCCATTTAAGTACTACAACATTTATGACTTAAGGTAGAAAGTCTTAAATGTTAAAACAATTTAGAAAGGTATTAAGTACGAAAAGGTTGAAATGAAAAATTAGAAAATAACGAACTTTTTATACCACAAATTTTGTAAAAGGTTATTTATTTAGTATAGTTATCTAATGATGAGTAATTATTATTATTATATAAATATAACTATATAATATATTCATCAAGGTGGGCGGGGAATATAATCCCGTCCCCGTCCCCGTTTAGCAAACGGGGAAAAATTATCCCCACTCCCTCCCTCATTCCCCATCTAATCGGGGATTTCCTGCCCTGTTTGGAACAGGTCCCCACGGGGTAAATGGACATCCTTACCTGGCACAAATAGACTTCCACATGGATAATCATACATCGTTGGCCAAATAATTGTGGACGGGGTTCCCGATTACCCTATGTCATGTATCGGGTACACGACTTAATGGTCCTAAACACACGCCCCACGAACTTCCCCTTTACTTTCTGCCTCTCTCTCACAGTCGTTGGTCCAATTGTCGTCACCGTCCACCGATCTAGTTGTCGTCGTCGTTCGCTATGTCTACCGTTTGTTGTTCTTCTGCTGCCACCGACCGTAGGTAAAGTTTGTCTATTTCTTTTTTCTTTTTTTTAACCCAATATATGAGATTGTGCAAAAAAGAATAGAGTTCCCTCCATATTTAAGTGTATGCTCCATAAATCTATATTTGGGTTGATTCGTTTTTTTGGTAGTTGAATGTCATAACTTGGATTGCCGATTTTTTTAACTGTATTAGATTTTTTGGGCTATATCATAACTTGGATTTTTTTTAAGTGTATTCGTCCAGCAATCCGATTGGAGTGTTACATTTGGGATGATTTAAGTGTATTCAATTTTTTATTATTTGAATTTGGGCTGATTTAATGAAATATTTGAATTGTTTGAAGTGGTCATAAAAAAACATTTGGACTGTTTGGAGTATTGATCTATTTGGACTACTTGAAAGAAGAAACAAATTTTTTTGGCTATTAGTATTAACATATTTTTTGTCAACTATAACAGTCGTAGAAATTTGAGTAAATATGTCGATGCGTCCTGAAGATTCAGTCATTCTTGAACTTGGAAATGATGAAGACAGTGATATTGACATAGAACTTGATGAATTATTTGGAAATGATAGAAGTGTAGAACATGATATTGAGTTGGTATTGTAAGAGATATTCACACAAATAGATTGAAAAATTACTAATTCAACCTGTGAACGAGGGTCAACATTGGAGGAAATGAGTAGATGTATAGATAATTATAGTTTAATACAAAAAATGAATGTTATTTGACTAAAGAAGATTTACAACTGGATGTAAAAAAATATTACGTGACAGAACAATATAGGATTGTTGTAGTAGAATCAAATCAAGATATTTGGTATGTGAGATGCAAACAGTGGAAGAATGGTTGTGATTGGAGGTTACGGGCATGTCGGTGTAAAATTCATGGAATATTTGAAATCACCAGATTTGAAGGGGAGCTCATTCACAGCTTGATTCAAATTTTATGAGTATCGAAATCCAAAATATGGTTAGAGCTGATTCTGGGGTACCCATGGCCCTACTCCAATAAGCAATTAAAAAACAATATGAGTATAATGTTAATTATAGATAGGTGTGGCAAGCCAAGAGAAAAGTATTAATTGCTGTGTTTGGGGATTATGAGAAATCATATTCAAAGTTTTCGTATTGGTTGTGTTGTTGTGCATTACAATCCTAGAACACGATCGGATTAGTATTTCCTTCCGTCGATGTGCTAGGTACGACTATTTTTTGTTGAGTTTTATGATCGTTCGGTCCTGCAAGAGAAGAGTTCAAATATTGTAGACCATTAATTCAGATTGATGGAACTCATCTCTACGGAAAGTATAAGGGAAAAATATTGACTGCCTTATCTATTGATGCAAACGGGCACATGTTTCTCCTTGCTTTTTTTATTGTTTAAGGTGAAAACTCGTCCAGTTGGTCATGATTTTTGTGGGCATTGTGTGAATATGTTACCCAATGAGATGATATTTGCTTGATTTCTGATCATTATCCCTGCAATTAACAATGAGAAAATTGATTTGAGTGAACCTAGAGCATACCATTGATATTGTCTTTGTCATGTTGCTAGTAATTTCAATACGAAATACGAATCGAAGCAACTAAAAGATTTGGTGTTTAAGGCAGGAAATCAATGCCAAAGGCGCAAATTCATTAGGTGCATGAAGTAGTTGAAACAATTGAGCCTTGAGTGCCTTGAATATTTTTCTGATATTGACTTGAAAAAATGGACACAATCACATGATGATGGGTACCACTATGGGTGAATGACAAGAAATGCAGACGAATGTGTGAATGGTGTTTTCAAAGGTGATAGAATGTTATCGATTTTTCTTTGGTTTTTGAATGTCGAAGACAAGAGATAAGTGAAACACTCGACTGTGGGAACATGTATACAGAATATGCCATGAGAAGGCTTAAGAGGTGGAAAAAAGAGCATCTGTACATGCAGTGACATCTATTGACAGGGAAACCAAAACCTTTGAAGTATAAATTGGCATAAGTATGATTTTTCCCTATAAAGGCCAACACACACAAGTTGTGAGCTTGAAATAATGGGTTTGTTCTTGTAATAAGTAGTAGTCGTTCAAGATTTCATGCTCTCATGTGATGCAGTTTGTAATTCACGTGTTTGACATACATACCTCTTATTGATGAATGCTACAAATCATTCCATTTCAAGCGATGTTATGAAGGTCGCTTCCATCTAATACAACACCCAGATTATTGGCCATAATTACCATTTACAGAAGTTCGTCCAAATGGGGACTTACTAAAAGAATAGGGTTGACAAAAAAGTACGCGAATTCATAATAAAATAGATTGGAGAGAGGCTAGACAAAAAGTTCAATGTACAATTTGTAAGGGAGAATGACATAACAAGTGTACTTGTCCACAACGTACATTAGGTGTTTCCTCTTCGAGCCATTTATGACTCTGTTATGTAATCAATTTGTTAAGTTTTTTATTTTTTATGTAATAGACTTTTGAGTTTGTTATGTAATAGATTTTGTTATGTAATTTGAATTTATTAGGTAATGGATTTTGTTATGTAATGGAGTTTCTTTATGGAATTGACTATATGTAATATATTTTGAATTTATTAGATAATGAAGAACGTCTTTCTAATCCCATGCAACTATATTAACAACATACCCATCATTCACAATTGATATGGGATAGTTCTTCTATTGTAGTTTTGGGTTGTCAGAGAATGAGACGTCTGCACAACATACTATCCCCTTTGATCCACGTATTATTCCTTATGTATAATTGGCTGGTTTCTTGGAGTTGCACAGATTGGATTTATCCAACTTGATTGCCACATAATCACTGCTTTAGTAGAGCGTTGGAGACTAGAAACCCACACATTTCGCCTACCTTGTGGGGAATGTACAATTACGTTGCAAAATGTTATATTCAGTTTGGGTTACGAGTGGACGGAGAACATTTGACAGGTTTATTACAATATGATTGGAAAATTGTCTGTGACGAGTTCTTAGACGTTCTACCATATGATTTGAAAGGCTCAGGATTGAGTGTCCCATGGTTAGCGTCCCAATTTCCAGAATTGCCTCCTGATGCCGACGACATTAGTGTACATAAGTATGCACAAGCATACATTATGCAGCTTACTGGAGGATTTTTGTTTGCTGACAAGTCGAACACTCTGGTACATCTTATGTTTCTCCCACTACTGTCTGATTTTGAGCATACTGGTGTGTACTCGTAGGGTGGTGCCTGTCTTGCATGACTTTATAGAGAACTTTGTCGGACTATTAATGCACAAGTGTTAAAAATAGGGGAGCCACTGATACTACTACATGTATGGACTTATGATAGATTTAAAATTATATTATCACAAGTCCAGTTACAGGCCCTAGGTTATCGTCCACTCAGTGCCAGGTATTATTTCATTTATATATTTATTCTATTACCATTTTATTTAAGAATATAAATTAATTGTATCGTTTTTTATAATTTTAGATGGAGTGGTGTATTGACTATCTCTGAACCGTCAACAAATATGTTGCTAATATACCGACAGATATTCGACAGACTGATGTACAACTAGGTAACAAATGTATATATATAAATAAATATTAAAAAGTTTATGGTTGTCTAATTATCTTTTTGTTTCCCCGGATTAATTGGACTCCATACACGTAAGATATTTGGTCATTACTGCCTGATACTGTCGTAATGGCCAAGACATCTGGTCGACCGTTAGCCATCTTATATGCTTCTATATAGTAGAGTGACATCATCGAGATCGTGTGTTGAGACAGTTCGGTCTGTAACAAATAGTATATTAATTGTGCTATATACACCCGACACTAAGCCATATTGATTTGAGTGGTAAGCACGACCAAGACTTGCGCCGAATTCATGCAGAATACATATCATACTGGCGTGCACGTCATGATCATTGTGCATAGGGAGAATTAACAAATGGAACAACTGTATCAGAAGACTATTTTTCTTAATACGATTTAATCACGAGGCCATTTATCACACCTGACAACGTTTACTATTACTGCATGATAAGAGATTTATTATCTTACATTTCCCAAATATATGATATGAACATTATTTAATATTAATTTATTTCATCGTACAAAATAAATTTATCCAAAGTGTACAACAATATTTAGTGCAACAAAATTTACCAGAGTTGGGTTTAATATGTGATCAAACCTCGGTAAACATAGAAAGTATTATTCGAAAAACAAGACACCTCAATGTTGCTAACAATCGAAGACGTATTCATCATAGACGACAACGACATCAAGACAAAGTTAATTTAAAGGAATACGAAGGTAATCCTTGGGTAAACGCCAGGGGGTCGTCTTTTAACTTCATGTAAACTTCTATTTTGAAATTAAAGAACTAATTTCTCTTTTTCCTAAAGTATACTCCACCATATACATGAGTTGTTCTGTTTTTTAATTTGTAGAGGGAAGTACCACTTAGTCAAGTTAAAATTTTATTTTTAATATACTACAAACTACACATCAAAACATATAACTAAGTTTAGTAATGAAAAAATTTGTTAGTTAGAAATTAAAAAGAAAAATCAAAATGGGAAAAAAATGGTCAAATCGTGGATCCTGTCCATGAGTATAGCTTTGACCAAGTCCACTGCCACTGACATGACACTGATTGGATTAAAACATAATTGTTTATCCAGTACACGATTAACCTCCATCTTAAAACCAATTGTTGTCAATACTTTCAACTTCAATATTATTTTTGAAATTTTGTTCCCATCTACCCCATTTTTGTTATTACTTTCAAAAACCACAATATTCTTAACCTTTATCTGTTTTGCTATATAAAGTGTAAATATTTTTGAGATTTTTTTATTTATAAGATTTTTTCTAGATTTCTCTGTAAATATATTTTCAAATACATTTTAAAAATTATTTAAATTAAAATTTAATTTATAAATATACTACCAAATACATGAAATATAATTTTCTCTGGTTTTTTTTTTTTTTTGGGTTAAATCTCATGTTTTTTAAAAATTCTTTCAGATTCGGTATCGAATAGGCATCTTATATGATTATAGAGACCGAAGCACAATTTTACCCCAATATAAAATAAGTGCAGGGGGGCATTTTCGTCCAAGAAAAATCCCGAAAGTTGGCTCTTCTTACCGCTTTTAAATTCCCCTAATGCCCTATGTCGGACTCGTCCCAACACTGTCCTTTCCCGTCTTTTCACCTTAAAACCCATGCCCTTTTTCGTCTTTTCCTCTATTTCACCCTCTTCCCATCTCTGTATTTCTCTGTCCCTTCCCTCCCTTTCCCCTCTCCTCGAACTCTGAATTTCTTTCTTCCCTCTCTTTCTCTCTCCTCCATTTCCTTCTCTCTCTCTCTAGATTTTTGGTTCTTCGAAGCGGCAGGACAGAGCGAAGACCGCCATTCAACGATCTCGAGTTTTCAGGAAGCGTGTTTTTGAGCTCCGAACAGAGCATAAAACCAGAAGCACTCTTGAACACAGTGAAGAATCGTCTCCTCCATTGGATTCAGCCGCATTGTCGTTTGCTCGCGTCTTTTGTTTCCTTCATGAGGTCAATGGTGTGTTTTCTTCCCTTCGATCCCTAACTTGCTCATTTGAATGGAGGAAACGCTGTTCTCGGATGTACTCTAGCTTTCCATTCATTACATTATCTTATAGAAAAAGCAGATATGGCGTTAATCATTGTAATGTCTAAATCCTTTTTGATAATGTGAACACCGGCCCTACGGCATATCCCTAACCTTTTCCTGCTCGGTTCTTCTCTGTTTTGACGATCCCAGTTACTGTTTGTATAGAAGAATCAGTCTCTGTGTTTTTTGGTTCTGTTTTGAAAATTTTCTCTCGTCTTTCTTACTTCAGAGTTAGCGGGTCGCCGAGGTCGGGCTCCTTAGGGGTTTTTCTCACGGCGTCTTCTAGTTCCGTTTCCTTGAGATTTACGCTGCGATGACTGGTTGACTGATTGGACTCTCCGCGTTTTCTTAGGCGATTCATTGAGGTACGTTAATCAAAACTATTATTAATTGTTTTTATTATTACCTTATGTTGTTCTGGGGTTCCCGATTTTTGCACAAGCATGGTAACACCGAAAGGACTTCACGGGGTGATTTGCATTTGAGGCAATGTCCTTTTTAGGAAATGCGATTTAAGAGAAGATACCATTGATTTCGCCTCACTGTATATTTCCTTCTTTGATCTTGCCCTTATCTTTAATATGGAACTCCTTTTCAGTTTTCCCGTTTAATAATTTTTTGTGGGGTAGCTATATACGTGCATCTTAATGTAGGCTTTCTAAAAGGAACCTGGAGATTCTTTTGAGTAGGTTTTTAAGTTATAAAAGTATGAGTTATTGACTAAAGGCTCTTCTATTAATAGAACGCTGAATAATGGAGGGTTTGAAGTGCTTTGTGTCACACTTTTTTTAATGTTCATGATTAGATAGCGACTATGTCAGTCACCTGCAATTGTGAGGTATTCTGTCTTCTGTGGTTTCTTCTATTGAGGTTCATATACGTGCCTAGTGGTGACTCGATATTTAATTGGATATTTGTTAAATATCTCAATAAATATTCTAATGTGCAGTAGAATAATAATGAAAAAGAGCTTGCTTTTGATCGTCATAGCTGTTGTAGGCTGGCTTTTTGTTAGATCTTCCGACCCTTTTGGGCTCTTATTGTTTGATTCGGTGGGGGATATTTCGAAACCTTCCTGGCATTTTCTTCTTTCCCATATAACCAGCTAGTGCTTGGTTTCATTAGTCAGTGTTTGGATCAGTTCATTGGAAGATACTTGGAAGTGTTTCACTGTTCTGTACTCCTGTATATGGTTACGTTTTCCCTCAAGTTCTTAGATCTCTAACTATGGACTGCCTGATGTAGCAGAAGCAGAATCTTAATGATCGCGTTGGGAATTTGTATATACTAAATTAATGTCTCCATACAGCTTTCTGCACATGTATTTATAGGTATTTTATTAAATTTATGACTTAACCTGATTGTTGTTAACATAAATGTTGCTTGGTTTGGTGGGTGGGAGAATATAAAAGTACATTTTTGTACTATTTTGGCTGCCGGCTTTTCTTTTTGTTGATCTAATATGTCGATGGCATTGAGTATCACATGCCATGATATCATTCAAGAGACGTGCTTCATCTGCAAAGTTGTGCATCAAGAGTTAAAACTTTAAAGAAAATCCTTTAAGCACATTTTTCGAGCATGCATCTCAGAATTATATTCACTATCTTGGAATTTTAGAATCAGAGGATTGAAGGTCTTAATGGTGGTATGTTATGGAAAACCTGCAATCCAAATGTACATGTAATGGCAAGGAAAACTCATGAATTTCTGTGCTAATGTTTTTCTCATTCTTATATTTCAGACGGTGATCTGGACAATCTTCAATCATCCTTGCCATTTTCCTGCCCCGAGATGGACTCTGTGAAATCCTCGGCTCTCACTCCAAGTAAGAGCAAATTGGCACGCACAATTACCAAAGTTCTTCATATACGAGCTCTAACTGGGGTAGCACCTGTCCATGAAACTCGGAAAGTTAAGCCACAAGAAAAGATCAGTGATGATTGCACAGCAAGTAAGAGTACAGGTAGTCTATCTGAGTCTTTTGATAGTATGGAAGAGGAGTTCCAGAATAGAGTCCAATTGCATGCACTGCTAGCAAAATTGTTTGCCAGCATCTCATCAGTCAAAGCTGCATATGCCCAGTTACAGTTTGCTCAATCCCCTTATGATGCCGAAGGTATTCAAGATGCCGATCACTATGTTGTCTCAGAATTGAAAGTTTTGTCTGAATTGAAGCAGTGCTACCTCAAAAAACAGTTTGATCCTTCACCAGAAACCACAATGCTCTTGGCTGAAATTCAGGAGCAAAAGAGTCTTGTGGGAACATATGACATAATGGGGAAAAGATTGGAATCGCAAGCAAGACTGAAGGGCTCTGAAATTACGTTTCTGAGAGAAAAGATCGAGGAAATTAAAAAACAGAATAGGTTGCTGGAGAAAAGTTTAGATCAAAGTGGGCCTATTCCTGTCACTGGTGATCTTCACTTATCGGGAGTAAATGCTAGCCATTTTATTAAAGTTCTTGGGCATACAATCAAGTCTGTACGAAGTTTTGTCCGGATGATGGTGGATGAAATGAAATCTGCTGGTTGGGATGTTGATGCAGCTGCGACAGAAATTGAACCTGATACTTTTTATTGGCATAATGATCATAGATTCTTTGCATTCGAGTCATTTGTTTTCAGGGAAATGTTTGATTCCTTCCATCAACTCAATTTTTCTCTCCCAAATGAATCCTTGCCCGAAAAATGGAAACAGAAACAGTTTTTCTTTGCAAGATTTATGGAGCTGAAGCTTAGGAAAACAAAAGATTTTCTTTCTCAAAATCCAAGATCAACCTTTGCTAAGTTTTGTCGGGTTAAGTATTTGCGGCTCATTCACCCCAAGATGGAATCATCGTTATTTGGTAATTTGGACCAGAGAAGCTTAATCAGCTCCGGTCAATTCCCAGATACAACGTTCTTTGGCACGTTTGCAGAGATGGCAAGGTGGGTGTGGCTACTACATTCATTAGCTTACTCCATTGAACCAGAGGCTTCCATCTTTCAAGTACGAAAAGGAAGCCGATTCTCAGAGGTCTACATGGAAAGCATCATTGATGAAATGTACCTTTCACCAGATTTTGACCCAGTTGTGGCGTTTACTGTCATTCCTGGCTTCATGATTGGTAAAACTGCAATCCAGTGCCGGGTCTATCTCTCACAATGATCACTTCTTTATTATGGGAACAATAGTATACCATCTTTTTACCAAGACCACAGGCACCAACCAATAATTAATGGTAATGGCCCCTTCACCAACCCAAAAGATCAAGCTGTTAAACAATTTATTATATGTCTCGATTGAACAAAGATCATGGTGGACAAGTCGCTACACATATTGTGGCGGAGTGGCAAACATCCTCCTCTACATAGGCAGGCAATCAAACGAGTAAGTGCTATTTTTCTGGCGATTTTGGAAGAGAAACCGCGTGGACTGAAGTGAAAGGAACAAATTTTAGTTTATTTTTAATTGTCATATTTATCTTGACTGAAAACCATCCCATCAAATTTTGTTAATATTATTATATAGGTCAGTGACAGAGGGATGGTCTAGCTGTTGTGCAACAGAACCAGACAATGCATGTACATGTAAATAGCAATAATTATTATAAGATTATATATAAAGTTAGATGGGGTAATATTAGACAGTTTCTCATTTTTTTTTACATCTCTTATCTTACCATAAATCCCATTTAATCTCTCATTTGAATCCTTGGATTCTCTGCAAAACTCTGCAACATATTGCCAAAATTCTATGTATGGTTCTCCTTGTTTTGATATCACAAGTAGGATGCTTTCCTAGTTCCAAGAATCTTCAGTAGCTGTTTGTTTTCAAATATTTTCTTCAGTGTATGTAGGAAACTGTGTTTGTGGCTGTGTAGCTTTATTGGACTGCAAAAATCTTTTTTAGCATTATAAGATTCCTTTCCTATGGCCCCACATATGATACTATTGCTCTGCCATTTTTAATAGGGTCGGTGATGTTGGGCCATGTGACTGCAAAGCCTTTGCACATTCTTTGTTTTCTATACAAAAGGAAGAAGGCATTGTTTGTGATGGGTACGCACCGTTTGGCTCTTTCTTCTCCTTATATTAAATGCTCAAATGTTTGTTGATTTAGTGTAGCTTCTCGATTCTTGAAAAAAAGAAGAAATATCTTATATAGGGTCACTTGCTTTCACTGTTTAAACTTTTGATCATATATGTACTAGCCTAGATCATAAAAATCAATACGAGACCAATGCATGTTCAAGGTTGTTGATATGTATATATTAAATTAATTTGATACAAATGAGTTGCATTTTTCTGGTTGAACTAACATGAATGTAACACTACATGTTATAAGATCATGTTTGATAAAATGTCGATGAAGGTCTTGATGTCGATCGAAACCATGAGACTAATTAAATAAATAGATCTAGAAGGAAAAAAAATGATATTTATCGTTGAGAATCACAAGTTAGAATAATTAAGAGACTTCAAAATATTTATTAGTAAATGGATTACTTCTCGTCAATCGATTTTGAGATGAAAATCTATAGGGGTATTAAAGCTCATAGAACCCAAATAGATATTTGATCCAAAAACAAAGATTGGGGTTCCAACCAAGAATGCTGAACTCAGAGAGTTCCTCGTCGTTTTTGTATAAAATTCCAAATAAAATTCGACACTCACGCGCTTGACGTATCTTCCCAACAAATTCCTGACAAGGACTCATGGGACGACATATCCCGATGGTCGGAGTAGTTTCAACAAGAGCTAAAAATTGTTTGGCTCAAAATGTTACAAAATCCATTTTTACTGATGAGTCAATTGGTAGCACATAGTTGACTTTGCAAGAGCATACAAGAACATAACAGATCTTGTGCATGCAAGCAATAATACACGTGTATTACAGGTCGTGGTCCATTTTTTGGGATCCCAGACTTCTGGCATCACTTGAAGGATCGAAACCACGGTTTTCTGGTGTCCCAAATTTGTACAAAGAGCGAGAGAAGAAAATGCAAAAGCCTTCACACTTACCATGTTTAGATGTTTCATATTCAACAAGTTTGACTTAACTCTCACAAGTGAAGATATTAGGATCTCATTAGCATACTATCATGTATAGGAAATAAGGTCTACGTATATAACCGAAAATTGATTCTACAAAGATGGTTATCCAGGTTTCTGGTCGATGTTCATGCATCTGATATAGGGAAGCAAATGAAGATGAAAGAGGGAAGAAATTGTGTTCCAATTTAGTATTTAATCGACCTAAGGCGTGCATGTTTGCTAGGGAGGGAAGATGTCTCTTTTGGAAATGTGTATTTATAGCATGGTTATTTTTCTATGGATCTACGAGTATGTAGAAGAAGTTGCTAAGTTTCATTGGAATAGAGCAGGACGTGAACCCGATTATCTCAATTACGATAGAAGCTTTTAGATGGTTGAGCTATTGTAGAGTCTAAGGTAAATAAAAATTCTTCAGTGTGCTTCAATGCTGAATTTCTAGCCACTTGAAGTATCCGAGCGAATTTGGGTACTCTCTAAAGGGATTGAATCCCAATACCATAGAAATGATTTATCGTTTTGTCCCAATTTTGTTACAAAATAATTACATAATAAAAACATAAAGAATTAGGCTAAACATGCTTTATACAGTAATTAATTAGGGAAAATGAATTAAACTTTTGTAGAACCAATTCTCAAAGACCTTTTTCCAATCTTCTAGATCCACTGTATAATCAAATCACGAGCAAGACATGACTGCCGATCTTTTTTGCTATTTTCTTTGGAACAAGGAAGCTTATGGGAGCTTTAGTGTTCTTGGAGTAGGGGAAGGCAAAACTAGAGAACTCTACTTTTTTTTTTTCTTTTTTTCATGAGAGTAAGAGAGACCTATTCTGTAAACATGGAGAGTGTTTTGAAAGAAATTGGTAAGAGGTTTCTTTCTTTGTGTAAAAACAAAATGAGAACCTAAACATTTGGGATCCTATTCACCACTCCTCTGCATTGTAGGGGAATTAAATATATATATTAATTAAATCAAAATTATTTATTTATCTATCTATTAAATATTAGTTAAATACATCTAATTTAATTAATTAATTAAATCTAATTTAATTGATCAATTTATTAAATATCATATATTTAATTTAATGTATATATGAATCATATTTTAATATATATATTCTCTCATAACCTATAGGTTTAACATGAATCCAATTTACAATAATTTTAACCTATAGTTTAATATGAATCCAATGCATATTAATTTAATATTTGAATAATATTCAAGTATTAATACTCTCATATTATAAAGTTTAATTTTTGAACCTAATTCAAGGAAAAATTAACTTTATATTATAATGTATCTTATACATTATACTAATTTCCTTAATTATTTTGAACATTTCAAATTCTTTCAACATTAAATATCTTTGTTTAACTCATTGTGAGCTAGCAGAGGGACCTAATGAACCTTTATAAGCAAAATCAATTCGAGATTAATTAATTAAACTCTTTAATTAAATTAATCAACTTTCATTAATTATGGGGCATACCACTAAAGACCCATAACTGCACTCTTATGAATTGTAGAATATTTATGTGTCAATTGATTGAACCAATATATGTAAGTCAATCATTTACAAACTGTTTGTAATTACCTAGTGCTCCTTAAGTACCACTGATCCTCTAATGAACAATCTGTTTATGGTTCAACCGTAAACAAAGTTCCTCTTGGGCCAATGAGAGGGTGAGACCTCATTGTTCAAGTTCTGGAGTCAGCACTTAAGGGAATAACCTATCTACTTATCTTAAAGGCGGAATGAGTCAATTCCATCTTGTGTAGTTATGTTCTCAGCTCCACACTTAGTATCATCCTCAGAATGGTAGGCATTTTAAGTTAGCGACTAGGGTTACTCTCACCCATACAAATCAAAGGACGACACTCATGAGTAGGAGTTCATAACTTATTTAGGATTGAGATTGAGTTACATGGTCATCGTTTGAAATATTAATCTCTCAAGTTAACGGTGTTACAAAGAGAGATTATATATTTCATGATCCAGTCTTATACAATCTCATTATATAGGATGCCCTCACTTGTATGTCTGCACATAAACATTTGGATCAAATTGTTTGTAATAGTTACAACTCTTGTATGTTTTATCTATAGTGCTACCAAGATAAGACATTCAATCTTATCCATATACTATAGACATTTTTAAGTTATTACTTGAACACGATCCACTTGTATGTCAATCACATACTGTTTAAGTTACATAAAATAACGAATTTGAGTTATGCCCAGAAATAAATAACACTTATTTATGAAAGAACAAATAAGATTTTTATTTATATAAAATTTGTTTAGAAAATTTAAAACTATAAGATTAGGACATAAATCCTAACACTGTCGATAAAATTTAAGAGTCGATAGAATAACACGAGGAAGAACGTAAAAAATTTCAATACTATGCGTTGAAACCCAAATATTCCTATTAGAATAAAAGAAACCAACAAGGACCAATCAGAAAAAAGAAGCCAACCACCTAAGCAATGGTGCAAAGTCAGAAAATCCATTTGGATTGGATATATAAAAGGAAGAAAAAGGAAACAACCAATCAATTCTGTTTTTAAAAGAATTATACCAACCTGTATTATATGGACACCTGCCCATTATTAGTTAAAAAAATTATTCCCAATTTTTTCCTCTTTCATTGCCTAAAACCCTAAGGGTAAAGCTGTATAAGTATGCCATAAAGAGGCCCTCTGTATTAGTGTGAAATTACACAGAAATAGAAGAAAACCATTGAAGCTGCAACCTCCCCTGTTTTCTCTTAATTCCAACTTGGTATCAGAGCTTTTAATGGCCAACACCTCACATGCCGGAATGACGACAACAATGTCTGAAACCACGAAGTTCAGCACGCCACTGTTAAACGAACTTCTCAATCAAATCACAAGCACAAAGCTCGAACGAGAGAATTCTATGTTGTGGAAAACTCTAGCGTTACTGATTTTCCGAAGGTATCGGCTAGAAGGATACCTCTCAGGTACAAAAGTCTGCCCTCCCATGTTCATACCTCCCCATTGAAGGTCTGTATGTACATGAGGTAGGAACGACTGTTTCTGATCTTTCCGGAGGTGCATCAAGCTCCATAGGTGAGCAAATGTTGAATCCTCTCTATGAGGCCTGGATCACAGCTGATCAGCTACTATTAGGATGACTATATAACTCAATGGCACCAGAAGTTGCCGTGCAACTCATGGGGTTTGAAAATTCCAAAGCTCTATGGGATGCTATCCATGCCCTCTTTGGTGTTCAATCACGAGTTGAGGAGGATTACCTTCGTCAGGTTTTCAACAAACACGCAAAGGGAACTCAACCATGTCCAAATATCTGAAGCTTATGAAATTACACTCAGACAACTTGGCTTAAGCAGGAAGTTCATTATCACCTCGTAACTTAATCTCTCAAGTTTTACTTGGTTTAGATGAAGAATATAATCTAGTTGTAGTTGTGATTCAAAGCAAACCTGACATATCCTGATTGGATATGCAATCCGAGCTCCTCTTTTTTGAGAAATGATTAGAGCCTCAAAACTCGGCCAAGTCCTTTGTTGCTTCTGCAAGGAATCCATCAGTGAATGTAGCTTTTAACAAAGGTAATGGCAATGTCAAACCTACGACCACCAACATTAATCAAGGTAATGTGAAGTTCCAGCACAACAACACAAAACCTAATTACTCCAACAATGGAGGAGGAGGCAATCGAGGTAGGGGCAATCGCCCTATGTGTCAAGTCTGCTCCAAATATGGTTATGCAACTGATGTATGTTATCAACGATACAATAGGGAATATGTACCCAATGTAAGTCAAGGCAGAGGGTCTTGCCATCAACAACCACCCAACAACACTCTATCAGCCTTCATGACATTCTACTCCAACAATCTGTTCACTGCTACACCTAAGAGTTCAGTTGATGTCAACTGGTATGCTGATAGTGGTGCTACTAATCATGTCACAGTAGATCCAACTCACATTGCCAATCCAACCGAGTATTCAGATACTAATCTTGTAACAGTTAGTAATGGTGATAAGCTATATATTTCTGCTGTAGGTAACTCAAGTTTAAAATCTGGACAGTGTGTACTTAGTTTGGAAGAAGTTTTTTTATGTTTCATCTATTGCAAAGAACCTAGTAAGCATCTCTAAACTAACTCAAGATAATGATATCTTTGTGGAATTTCATGGAACTTGCTGTTTGATAAAGGATAAGCATTTGGGCAACACTCTGGTGAAAGGCACACTTAAGGATGGCCTCTATCAGCTTGGAGAAACAATCGTACGACCATATGATGTCTCAAAGCATAGAAGATCAGAAACCCTCAGACCTTTGGACAAAAATAATGGCTCAAAAGCACTTTTACTATCCAATGTCAGTGTAAATGTTATTGAGTCAACATATCTGTGGCATAGAAGATTAAGTCATCCCTCCCCCAAAGTTTTGAAGTCAATATTAGATCAGTGTAAACAATCCATCAAAGTTAATGAAAAACCCCTATTCTGTGACTCATATCAGTTGGGCAAATCACACTCTCCCTTTTTCACAATCTGAATCAAGAGCCAAGGCTAATTTTGACTTAATTCATTTTGATGTATGGGTGTACACTGCTGAATTGAAGGTTCTAAATAAGCATAAGTGGATGAGGACCATGATGAATGAAGTTGGAGATGGAATGTAGATGCTATGTTATGCATATTTACACTTTATGCGATACTACTTCTTGATGTATGCGTTATTAATGAAATGCTTATAGTATGCTATGCGTTGTCACAAGTTTCCTTGCGTTGAAACCAAGTATAATTCCAACGCAAGTTTCTCGGAGTAATCTGAGGTCGAACACAGGGATTGTTGTCGTTAATGTGTTACGTTCGTGATATATGTGACCGATTTTGCAATTAATAAAAGAGTGTGACTTGTACATGAAATTAAAGTGCGGTAAAGTAAAATCGTGCGGTAAAATAAAGTTGCGATAATAAAGTAAAAGTGCGATAAAAGTAAACCTAAGCTATTATGATACAAGATACAAGATCCACGATACATGATACTGAGTTTGAGACTGGTTGTGAAGTTTATACAAAGGATCGTGTTATGCGGTGGCAAGTCTTTATGTATGAATCAGAAATAGAAAGGGTAATTAATATAAACATCGCAAGTTTATTAATTGCATTAAAGATATAATTAAGGTTCCGCTTTCCCTTGGCGTACACCTCTCGGTGATCGGCCGCGTTCCCACATCTTTGTGGTGGAACAAGGATGAACATAATGAACGCAAGGTTGCTTCCATCTCTGGAAGTACTTCTCGCTTTAGTTAATGCATTCTTCCAACCTTCTCTTGACAGGAGGAATGACATCTTCACTTCTGCTCTCACAGGTGAAGATGCCGTGTAGCATGCTTTAGCTAAACATATTTATTTCCTTAGCACAAATTAATTTACTTGTTTAATTCTTACTAATCACCAGGGGATTAAGAAAATATCGTGGAGAAAACAATTCATGGATGAACGGAAATAGATAGAGAGAGGATAATGGAAATGATCAATATAATTAATACTAAGATTAAGCGTCTGATACATGGTGTGAATGATAAAGATTAAGAAGATGAGTACAAGTGATGAAAAGAGAGAGAAACAAATACAGAAGAGTGTCAACGTCTTGACACAGATCTGGACGGTGGATTTTCTTGCCATCTTGTGGAGTGAATGAAGAGAAGAGCTTCCCTCTCAGGCTTGCTCGTCCGGTAGAAGTGACCTTTGTATAGAGATTCAATGGCGGGGATTGAAAGGATTTGCCCTGAGACTCACCTCTCGGCCTTGTCTCTTAATTCTTCCCGGATCTACTCAGATTAGCACTCAGACTAGCCTTTCTCTCAATATACAAATATCAAAATATTCCTGTCTCAAGTATATTTTGCAATGGAATTGCATAGGCTATTTATAGGCTCAGCTTTGACTCTTTGAAGTGTGGACCCCACTTTATTGTTAAGGCAGTTCCTAAAATGGTGAAATGAATATTCCTTCTGTTACGCAATCAATCCCATCAGAAATACACAACGGTTAGCTGTACACGCATTTGAATCCTCCGCCATTACGTTGCTCTTTTGCATCTTCGATCGTGTGCCCGCATGCGGTGTTGTTTTTTATTATCGCATACGGTTGAAGTTAAGCTCTGAATCGAATATCACATGCGCCGTCATTGCATTGATCATTTTTTCATTATTGATTGACGGACGCAATGCAACGGAGATGCGTTGTTCATTTTCTGCGGACGCAATGTAAAGTATACATAACGGACGCAATGTAAAGTATACATATCTAGAAATGTTGTCTTTAATGAAACTGAATTTCCATTTTCTGCGGTTTTCAGGTGATTAGTGACTGTTCCCAAGCTCTCCTTCCATCACTGTCTATCCAAATGTCTACCCCACTTGTCCAAGCCCTCCCTGAGCCATTACAAACAAATTCTATTATATCTAATATCAATCCTCCTCAAATTCCTTCACCAAGCTCTGCTAATCATCCTACTATGATAGAGCCATCACTCAACCCCTCAACTAATGCACCACAAACCATATCTCCTGTACAATAACCTTATAGCTCCCCAACTCCTTCTCCTATCAATGTTCTCTCTCACATGACCATCTCACCATCTCAGGACATTATTGGCTCTCCACAAACAGACCATTCACCCTTACCTGCATCCATTCAGCAGCCCACCATTCCCACCGAGCAACAGCAGAACACAGTCTCACTCTAACCGACACATCCGATGATCACCAGAGCAAAGGCTGGAATTTTCATGCCCAAAATCCTGCTCACAACTGCTAAAATTGATTAGACTGTCACTGAACCAACCAGAGTCAAAGAGGCGCTTAGTACATCTCAATGGAAAGCAACTATGGACAATGAGTATCAAGCGTTAGTTCAAAGAAACACATGGCATCTCGTACCACCCTCTGACTCATACAATGTTCTAGGTAACAAGTGGATCTTCCGGTTAAAGAAACACCCTGATGGCTCAATTGACAGATACAAAGCGCATTTGGTAGCAAAGGGGTTTCATCAACATCAAGGGATAGATTTCTTTGAGATGTTTAGTCTTGTAGTTAAGGCTTCCACTATCAAAGTTGTGCTTAGCATTGCTGTTTCGAAAGGATGGGAGATCCGTCAGCTTGATTTCAATAATGCCTTCCTAAATGGAAACCTACAAGAAGAAGCATATATGAAGCAGCCTACTGGGTATGTTAGCACTGAACATCCTGAGTATGTGTGCAAGTTAAACAAAGCAATCTATGGCTTAAAACAAGCCCCTCGGGCCTGGAGCAACACACTAGGCAGTGCCTTAGTCAGTTGGGGATTCAAAGCATCAAAGGCTGACAATTCATTGTTTATATTTCACACTCGGGAGGCTGTTATATTTCTGCTGGTTTATGTAGATGATCTGATAATAACAGGTAGCAATCCTCAACTAATATCCCAACTCATCAACCTATTTGACAGCAGGTTTGCATTAAAGGACCTAGGCCACCTCACCTATTTCTTAGGTATCCAAGTCCACTATCTCAAGTCAGGCTTCATCTTAAATCAATCAAAGTATGTGGAAGACTTACTCCACAAACTTGGTCTCACTGATCTTAAACTGGTAGCCTCCCCCTGCACAGTAGGTAAACTCCTTTCAATAACTGATGGACAACCACTATTTGATCCTTACTTGTTTAGAAGCACCATCGGAGCCCTTCAATACCTAACACATACGAGACTGGATATAACATACATAGTTAATCATTTGAGTCAATTCTTGAAGGCTCCTACGAATATTCATTGGCAAGCAACTAAGTGGGTACTCCGATACATCAATGCCACCAGACATCATGGTCTCCTTTTTCAACCTAGCACTAATTTACAACTTACAACATACTCGGATGCTGATTGGGCTTCCAACATTGATGACAGAAAATCTATTGCAGAATATTATGTGTATGTCGGCAACAATCTAGTCTTTTGGTCCTCTAAGAAGTTGTTGAAATGCCTTGAATCTGTTTGCTGGCGCTTCGAATTTACCTAGTACGGGGGTCTCGCTGTTGTTGAAATGCCTTCGAACAACCTATTCAGATTTTGTATTTAGCATATTTATTTATTTGCAGTTATTTACGATTTTGACCCTAGGGTTTAGAGTAGTGCGATATATAAACTCTCTAACCTAGAAGCGTCGTTTTTTGATGTAATTTTGAAAACATTCTCTCAAATAATATTGTTCTCCCTCTACCCGTGGACGTAGCTAACACACTGTTAGTGAACCACGTATATCTGTGTGTCGATCTTCCCTACTCTATGTTCCTTTTTTTGTGTTTTTTAATTGTCGATTTCGCAACAAACTGGTATCAGAGACTTGTTAGGGTTTTTTTTCAAAATTCCACATTTGTTCGATAATTGAAGATGTCTGGCATGAACGTAAAGATCGAAAAATTTACCGGGAGGAACAGTTTTGGCTTATGGTAAATCAAGATGCGATCCCTGCTAAAGCAGCAGGGGCTGTGGGCGCCGCTGACGGGTAAGTCAAAGAAGGCTGTCGGGGATGACGAAGAGTGGTAGACTCTTGAGGAGAAGGCTCATTCGACGATCATGCTATGTTTGGCTGATGACGTCATCATCGAGGTCGCAGATGAAGAAACTGCCGCTGGTCTTTGGTTGAAGTTGGAGAGTCTTTACATGATGAAATCTTTAACCAAGAAGTTGTTTCTGAAGAAACGTTTGTATCATCTACGTATGCAGGAAGGTACGTTTCTACGAGACCATCTTGATCAATTAAATAAAATTTTATTAGATCTGCGTAATGTAGAAGTTAAGGTTAAAGATGAGGATGCTGCCCTAATTCTGTTGACATCTTTGCCGCCATCTTATGAGATTTTCGTTGACTCGTATATTGGAGGGAAAGAAAATCTGACCTTAGAAGATACAAAGTCCATGTTGCTTATGAGAGAGGACCGTCAGAATGCAGGAAGTTCAGTTACAGAAAGTTAGACATCTGTGTTAGCTGCTACAGGAAGCAAGGGACATAGGAATTCTGGTAAGCAGAAGTCGAACCAGAATAAAAGGTCTTTGAAGTCAAATGGTTCTAGATCAGATGATATTTGTAACTACTGTAAAGAAAAAGGGCATTGGAAAACCAAATGTCTTAAGATAAAAAGGAATCAGGAAAAGAAGGAAAAGAGTGACAAAAGGGAAGCATCCGCCTCTGTTGCATAAGTTGAGATTGATTCTGAAGAAGTCGAGATCGATTCTGAAGGAGATCTAGCTTTAGTTGTGAATGAACAGTCACATTCTGATGATGTATAGGTTCTTAATTCTGGGGCATCTTATCATATGTGCCCAAATAAAGAGTGGTTCTTAACCTATCAACAAATAGATGGAGGGAATGTTAGCACGGCTAATGGTGCTGTGTGCAAGATAGTTGGAATCGGCTTAGTCAAGATACGAACACATAATGATGCCTTCTACACTTTAAAAGAGGTTAGACATGTTCCACTAATGAAGAAGAGTTTGATATCCTTTAGTGTACTCGATAGCAAGGGTTACAGTTTTGAAGGTAAATGTAGAGCAATGTATGTCTATAAGGGTTCTGAGGTAGTTTTGAAAGGCATAAAGCGTGGAACACTGTACTTTCTATTAGGTTCCATGATAACAGGTTATGCTGTTGTTGCATCGTCAGTCATTCATAAGGATGATATGACTAAGTTATGGCATATGAGACTTGGTCATATGAGCGAAAAAATGATGCAAATTATGTCAAAAAGAGATCTTCTTTGTGGGCATAAGGTGCAGAATTTTGAATTTTGTGAACATTGTGTATTTGGGAAGCTTCATCGCAGCAAGTTCCCAAGAGGTGTTCATCGTACAAAAGGAACACTTGATTATATTCATTCAGACTGTTGGGGACCTTGCAAAGTTGAATCTATTAGAGGCAGTAGGTATTTTTTTTGTGTGTCTATAATTGATGATTACTCAAGAATGACTGGGTTTTTATGATGAAACATAAAAGTGAAGCCTTCAAGAATTTCAAGCAATGGAAGATATTGATTGAAAATCAAACCGGGAAGAAGATCAAAAGGCTGCAAACTGATAATGGTCTGGAATTCTGTGGATCTGAATTTAATGAGTTCTGTAAAGCTGAGGGATTGTTCGCCATCATACTGTTAGGAATACTCCACAACAAAATGGGGTTACAGAACGTATGAATCAGACGTTGTTGGAGAGAGCAAGATGTATGCTCTCTAATGCAGGGGCAGAAGCAGTGAATACATCATGTTATCTGATCAATCGTGGACCTCACACAGCTATTGATTGTAAAACACCTTACGAGGTGTGGTCTGGTAAGCCTGCAGATTTTTCTTTATTAAAATTTTTTGGTTGTACTGTCTACTATCATGTTAATGAGGGTAAATTAGAACCAAGAGCTAAAAAGGGTATATTTATGGGTTTTGGGAATGGAGTTAAGGGATATAGAGTCTAGTCACCTTCTGAGAATAGAGTCATACTTAGTAGGACTGTGATATTTGATGAAAATTCCATGCTTAACTCAACTGTAAAGCCTTTTGTGACGTCTACTGATGTGGGAGAAAGTAGTAGTGTTGATAAACAGGT